>NW_027633379.1:0-47512 GCF_053919585.1 Euprymna scolopes
TCGTTGTTTGTTTACGAACAGGCGATTTGAGCACTATAAAAGTGGTGGCGGGTGTCTATTTAAAAAGACTTTCCGACGAGTTATTTACGGACGTCAATTCCATGGTCGAGTGAGAGAACTGTCGACTCTCAACACGACGGGTTCTATGTTCGATCCTTGGCTTGGGAAAGATGCTAGTCTAGCGGCACTGATGAGTTGTGATACAACGAAACAGGACTGTATGTCGATGACTACATGTATATATATATGTATATATATATATATATATATATATATATATATATATATAACTACTTCATTTACTCACACAAATTTAATATACGAAAGTATAGATTTATGCGTAAACTTTAAGTATTTACTTCAAAATTGCTCAATACGTAGGAAGAGCCAGTTAGTAATTTATAAAATATATATGGCGTTTAAGCTACACTGAATATTCTGCGTTTCATCCACTGTAGGATTAATCAAAGCCTGACGAATCCTACAGTGGATGAAACGCAGAATATTCAGTGTAGCTTAATCGCCATATATATTTTATAAATTACTATATATATATATATATATATATATATATATATATATATATATATATATATATATATGCAGTTAAGTTAAGGAACGATCGATCATTTTTTTAATGGCTTCTAACTTTATCTATGAAAAAGAAAGAAAAAAATTTTGGTGAATTTTCCAATGTTTAATAATGGTAGTTAAAGAAATTATTTTTTTTTTAATTTTTACTTTTAATACATATTAGATTTTTTTTACATATAAATAAATTTAATTAAATTACAGGCGTCCAAAAGTTAAGGAACGAGGGAAATTCATTATGAAAAAATAAAGAATCCTTTAAGTATTTAGTGAAAAGCCCCTTGTTTTCAATCACACTATGGCATCTTTTGCTGCAAGACAGGACCAATGAAATATTATTCCAGAATGTTTTTATAAATTCCCATAAATCATCAAGATATTTTGGGGGGGGGGTTCTGTGATCTTATCACCAATTATTTTCCAAACATTTTCAATTGGATTCAGGTCTGGGCTCTGAGCTGGCCAATCCATAACGCAAATATTGGATCTATTTAGCTCTTCTAAAACTATTTTTGCTCTATGGCACGGTGCGTTGTCTTGCATAAAGATATCAGAATTAGAAAGATTAGGTACCATATGTTCTCTAATCAATTCTCTGTACAGTCGGGCATTAACTTTTCTATGAATTCTGACAAGGGGGCCAGTTCCTTTTGAAGATATGCTCCATACCATTATACTGCCGCCTCTAAATTTTACTGTACTTTTAACGCACTTAGGGGACAGTCTTTCTCCATGTTTTTCTTCTGACACGTGGTCTTTTGTCTGTTCCGAAAATATTTAATTTAGATTCATCAGTAAAATGAACATTTTCCCATTGGTCCTAGTCGTTGTATCAAAGTTTACAGTTAACCAAGGTGCTGAGTTCAATCCTGAACGATAACAATAAAATAGTAACATTCAAAAACAGAGAATCAGAAACTATGTCCCAGAGCCTAGCTGGAGCCCGAACACGGTACCCCCGTAATAATAATAAAGGGTTGGGTTCGAGACTCCTAACAAACGGTTCCCCAGTTCGATACAAAACAGCTTATAAAGGCCGGAGGGCAAAACGGCCGAAACCTTGTGACAATAACAACCAAGATGAGGAAGTCAGTCCGACAATCTCAATCAATGAAAACACATAATCTCCAAAATACAGACAATTAATATTTATTAGTATTTATTAATTTATCACATTTTTAGTTAGGTCTGCATCTGAAATAGAATGAAGACTATTTTCAAATACATGTTAACGAACTAAAATTTACTGGGTGTTATTGTATTTTTTTAATCTAAAACATTATCCGTCAGTATTCTCATAACATATTTGTTGATTAAATACATTAAGCATTCGGTGGCATTTCCATGGGCCCTTATAATATACACTATCTTAAAAATATAAACTTAATTTTTCGTTGTATGTTAATTTATATTTAAATATAGATTCCTCACAGGAGTTAACAATCGTGTGTTCTCTTCCTACTCCTCGCTCTCTCTCTCTCTCTCTCTCTCTCTCTCTCTCTTTCGTTTTCTAAGCTCTTATGTACGATTTCTTTCACTCTCCCAAAAAATTATATCGTACTTTCACATTATATATACAACCTATTGTCACTCTTGATTTAACAGATCACCACCTCCCATCTTTTCTTTATTTTCCTTAAATTGTCAAACATTCATTTCTGTATCCCGGTCCGACCCTCTCCTCCTTCTCTATGCTATAGAAGAGATTTTAATCTATAACATTTTTATTTCATCGTATAATTCATGCATAGCTGTATGAAAACATAGATTTATCAAACATACTTTACAAATTTTATTGTATGCTCTGTCTCCCTCTCTCCTTGTTTCTTTCTCCTGTTTAAATCCACTCTTTTTTACAGTCTTTTCGACTCACTAAAAATCTATTTCATCAATTACCATGAACCTTGAAACCGTGCACTTATGTTATGACGTCAACTCTAATTTTTCACCTCTTCTCACCCCACTTTCCCGTTCAGCTCTGTTATAGATTATATAATTTTCCTTTATATTCTCTTCGATTAGGCATAAACTCATCTTTCCTTAGTGTTTTTCACTCATCATTTATCGTCTCGATTTGATAACACCCTCATTTCTTTCTGTTAACTTAATATTTTTATCCTCTCTCATTCTTTCTGTGCGCATTTAAAACCGTTGGTTTATTAATCATCTTTCTCCGTTTACATATCCTTATTCTATCTTGAAATAACACCATCACCAGGATCATGATCATCGTCATCTTCCACGCTAAGTTTTGTACTCAATGTGCGGATTTTCTTTATCCAGCTAATTTTATTTGAGGAAGTGTTTGCCAGCGTGAGAATGCGTGCGGAAAAGTTGTAAGATGTGGGTGAGGAGATGGGATGGAGATTTCGATATTTTTTGCGACATTCGCACCAGAGTCGAAAACGCGCGATTCGAAATTTAGGTCAACATGGCGACGGTCTGAAAATCCATTCGTCATTGGAAGGCCGCGCGAATGTAGCGACAGAACAAAGGGAGCTCACTGACAGAAGACATCTATCAGGACGCCCAAGACACCAGGCTCGTTTCCAGAGCGGCTGCCCCGAGCAGGCTACTCGCTGATAATCAACTCCAATGAATAATTAAATTGCTCCAAGGCTCGGGTGGTCTCCATCAGAGTTAATATGATAGAAATATAGAGGGAAACGATTTCCTTTCCACTTTAAAAAAATAAATGGAGAATTAGAGAAATTAAAAAGAAAAAAAGGAGAATGCGAAAACAAAAGAAAAGCGAACGGAGATGGATGAAAAAGTGAGAAAATTGAAAGGAAAATATGAATTTAGAAGAGAATTGTCAAGAATTTAAAGAAATGACATAGACTGCTTGCATAAAATTATATATCCGTGCATCTGACTAAGAAGCAGGTTAAAACAAACATCGTATTACTATATCTCAGATGAGGTGAATTGGAGATAGAAACAGAGAAATACAGGGTGGAACGATAAATTTGTCACTCTATAAAACCCACTACAGATTCATTTTAAAACATTTATTGCAAAAATTAATTCAGCTAGTTTGATTATGTTATAGAGCAGCATCGATTAATTGTAACCGCATTTAGCTTCAATCAAGACCTTTATACGGTTGCGGAACTGGGAGCATGCCTTTTTCACAAGCGCCGGCGGATTTCGGTGAATACTCGGCGGATGGCAGTGATCAGGCTGGCCTTGGTGTTGTGGGAGGTCATGTTGGTGATGTTCTCGAGGTATGGCCAAACTAAGCAGTTCATCGGCTTGAGATCGAGGGAGAAAGGTGTCAGTAAGAGAAGGGTATAAAGTCGAAGAACTCCTTCTAAAACCAAGTCTGCGTGCCTTTGGACTTGGGAGCCGGTAACAGATCCTGATGCCACATCCAGAATCTACGCACATCAACCTGATTGCACCAAGGGATCACTACACTCATCATCACATCCAGACAAACTTTGGTATTGACTGCCAAGCCGATTTCAAAGATTTGGGTTGCATGCTGATACATCTCATCTAGTCACAAGTTTTCTCGGGTCTATTCCTTTTTTTAATAATAATAATAATAATAATAATAATAATAATGATAATAATAATAATAATTACCCAAATTACAGCAATGACTCATGGACGCTACCCACGAGAAATTAATTGTAAACGGCTATTGGGATAACATAGAATATTTTGTTAAGGGGTGGTGAGTACTCGAAATCAGTAGACGCTAAGATTCGGATAATACCACAGGTTGTTTTCAAAAAGAAATATTTGGTGTTAAGCCATGCGAAAACTCCATAGAATAATACTTAATAAATATTATTATTATTATTATTGGTAATTGTCTGTATTTTTGAGATGAGTTGTTTTCATTGATTGAGATTGTCGGACTGACTTCCTCATCTTGGTTGTTATTGCCACAACGTTTCGGCCGTTTTGCCCTCCGGCCTTCGTCAGGTGAACGGTTTGTTAGGAGTCTCGAACCCAACCCTTTATTATTATTACGGGGGTACCGTGTTCGGACTCCAGCTAGGCTTTGGGACATAGTTGCTGATTCTCTGTTTTTCAATGTTACTTTTTCACTGCCTTCGTTCAGGATTGAACTCAGCACCTTTGGGTAACTGTAAACTTTGATACAACGTCTAGGACCACTCGGCCATATGTCACTAGGACAATTCTTAGTTGGTTTTTGTTAATGTTAAACCTATGTTGTTATTCAAGGTTTTCTCTCTCTATCAGAGGTGTCCAAATTGCATTCAGCTCTATGCTTGGTTTGCTCAGTAGGTTGTTATGTCCGAGCATGTGAGCTGTTTCTTTAAGTTTTCTCACTTTCCAGTGGGTCTCTCTGTTTATTATTTTTACTTCATCCCATAGGGGGCGATGATCCCCCCTCTCCATCCAGACATGGTTGGCTATACCCGATTTTTCCGTCTCCCCTTTAGTTACCGCTTTTCGGTGTTCTTCCACCCTTACTTTAAGGGGGCGGCATGTTTCACCCTTGTAAACCTTTCTGCAACTGCATGGGATGGAGTATATGCAGTTTTTGGTCATGTTCTCATCCATGCGGGGCTTCACTCGTACCAGGTGTCGTCTGAGTGTTGACTCGCTTTTGAATACCGTCCTGATGTTGTAGGGGGCACATATTCTCTGAATCTTTTCGGAGATGCCTCGTATGTATGGTAGGCAGACCGTTGGAGGTTTTTGGGTTTCATTCTCCTCTCTTATACTATTAACACGTCTGGTGGATAGTATGCTATCGGGGTAATTGTTACGACGGAGGGTATTCTTCAACCTGACCATTTCTTGGTGGTATGTAATGGTGTCGCTACTTATTGTCTCTGCTCGATGTTGTAAGCAGCGTGCGATTCCATGTTTGATACTGTATGGGTGATGGGAGTTGAAGTGTAGGTATTGTCCGGTGAAGGTAGGCTTGCGATATACGGATGTCTTAAACCCATGCTCTGTGCGTGATATGAGTATATCAAGGAAGGCCAGTTGGTTATCTTTTTCTTTCTCCATTGTGAACTGTATTGATGGTCTTATTGAGTTCACATGATCTAGGAGAGCCTGGATGTCTTCCTGATGGGGCCAGAGTATGAAGGTGTCATCAACGTATCTTAGCCACATGGTGGGCTTTAAGGGAGCTGAACCTAAGGCCATGTCTTCGAAGTATTCCATGTATATGTTCGCCATCACTGGTGATAATGGCGAGCCCATAGCTAGTCCCTCCTCTTGTCGATATAGGTCAGTACCCATTCTGAAGTAGGTTGTTTCTATGCAGAATGTCAGCATTTCCATTAAGTTTGGCAATGGTACACATGTGCGCTCTTCTATGGAGAGGTCCGCAGTTAGTTTGTCTTGAATTACTGCTAGTGCCTCACTAGTTGGGACTTTAGTGAACAGGCTAACCACATCTAGGCTTACCATTTGGTTTGTACTGATGGGTGCTCCCTTGATCAGTTCCGTGAAGTGGGCAGAATTCTTTACATGTGTTGCTGACTTGCCTGCTAATGGGTTTATTATATCCACAAGGTACCTGCTCAGTGGGTGGCATGCTGAGCCTCGGCAGCTCACTATGGGTCTGAGTGGAATACCGTCTTTCACATATGTACGGTCTCCCCAAGATACACAAAGACGGTAAAACCTTGAATAACAACATAGGTTTAACATTAACAAAAACCAACTAAGAATTGTCCTAGTGACATATGGCCGAGTGGTCCTAGACGTTGTATCAAAGTTTACAGTTACCCAAAGGTGCTGAGTTCAATCCTGAACGAAGGCAGTGAAAAAGTAACATTGAAAAACAGAGAATCAGCAACTATGTCCCAAAGCCTAGCTGGAGTCCGAACACGGTACCCCCGTAATAATAATAAAGGGTTGGGTTCGAGACTCCTAACAAACCGTTCACCTGACGAAGGCCGGAGGGCAAAACGGCCGAAACGTTGTGGCAATAACAACCAAGATGAGGAAGTCAGTCCGACAATCTCAATCAATTATTATTATTATTATTATTATTATTATTATTATTATTATTATTGGCATACAAGGAGCTTTCACACAGGTCTTAAGAGATCTTTCCCTGAAAACAGACTGAGTTCCCTGGAAGCTGAGTGACAAAAAGTCTCCCTACCTTTCCAGTACACTCCACCTCTTTCGATAACATTTTTAAATAAATTTGCATTATCGCAACAGTTGTTTGTCATTGATTTCTCGTTGACAGCAGCTAGTGGTCTTAGCTGGGATTTGAATGGCAATAAGCCTACCCAAGGTCCAAGTTCTCTTCGCACTTATCTGGCTGAGGTCTGGTCACTTTATCGGCCTTTCTTTCTTCCTTGACTCTACTTGGTTATTTGTCTCGCTCTTTTTTTTTGGGGGGGGAGCAGTGATGTGGCAATCTGGGTAGGGTTGGGTTAGAGAAGTAATAGATATGTGGTTTCATTGTTCTTGGTTCAACGTAGTGTTTCATGTTTTTTCCTTTGCAGCACGTTGTCTGTTCCGCGCTTGTTGCTCCTGTGTGTTAGTTTCCACATTCAAGGGGTTTCTTAAGATTTCAGCTGTTTTCATGATTGTTGTTCGTTGTATTTTTCCAGGCGTTCCTTTGATTCCAATTTTTCCCATTCTTTTATCAAAGTTTTTGGGGACTGTTCCTAGTGCTCCGACCTTTATAAATATTATTTTGATTTTCTTCATTTTTCATATTCCTTTCTGCTCTCTGGCTACCTCTGTGTATTTGCTCCGTTTCTCTTTGTATTTGTAATTCACCCTGTGGTCAACTGGAACAGAAACGTCTACGATTTGACAGGACTTTTCTTTCTTGTTAATTATTACGACATCTGATGTTCTTGCTTGAATGGGTTTATCAGTTTGCATGCCCATGTCCTATTTATGATTCGCATTTTCAAGTACCGTTGCCGAGTTATGTTTTTATCACTTGTTTGTGGGTTCGAGATTCAGTTGTTTGCATGATTCCTAGTGTATTACCCTTTCCACTTGGTCCTGTTAGTTCTTGTATTTTGGGGGGCCAGTTTGTTCATTCACTTATTATATGGTTTATCGTCTCATCTCTTTGTCCACAGAGTATGTATTTGCTGTTTTCTTGTTTTTTGTCGATCTTTGCTTTGATGTGGTTGGTTCTTATCGAGTTGCCTTGTGCTGCAGTTATTAAAGATTAAGTTTCTCAGTTATGTGCCTTTCTGTTTTCGTAGTTTTCATCTTTTGTCCTCCTTATGTGTCTTCCAGGTATTTGTTTCTCTTTCCACTTTTTTTTTCTCCTCTTCACTTTTTCTCTCTGTTTTCTGTTTTATTGACTTTTCCGGGTATCTCACTGCTATGTTTATTGTTTCTGTGTTTTGCATTAAGTATTTTTCTAGTTCTTTTTTGTTGTTATCAACACAGTCTTCTATATTATCCAATCCGCTCCCGCCGTCTCTCATTTTTTACATAGAGTCGGTCAGCATCACTTTTCCGATGTAGTGCGTTGTGTATGGTTATGTGTTTCCTAGTCTTCTGAGTGAATTTCCTCAGTTCTTTTTTAGTCCACCCTATCAACGGTTCAGAGTATCTTACTAATGATACTGCTCATGTAAGTATACATTTTATTAGGTTTCTGCAATATAATTTAGTTTCGAGAAGTTATCTTGTTCTCCTGAAATTTCCAAGTCTTTCTTTAATTTCTGTTGATTCGATGTTGTCTGCTTCCAGTACTCCTAGATATTTATAAGCGTCTTGCTCCACTAGGGCCCTTATCTCCGTGTGGTTTGGATAGTTCCATGCATTCTGTTGTATCTAGCTTTCACTTTCTTATAACTAGAAGTGCGCACTTTTCCATACCAAACTCCATTTGAATATCCTGACTGAAGATCCTGGTGGTATTTATTAATGTCTTTTTTTTTGGTCCTTGAAACGAATTTCAGATCGTTCATGTACATCAGGTGGTTCATTTTTTCTCCGTGTTATAGAACTTATTATTATTATTATTATTATTATTATTATTATTATTATTATTATTATTATTATTATTATTTCTAGGTTAATAATTATAAAAATAATTAATTGTTTAGTAATTAATTCATAATAAATGGTTGTGTTTATTTGAATCCCTGTTACGACGCATTCGCTGTGATTATTGCTTGCTCACCAGCTTTTTCATAACTATTGCTAATCAATTTGTGTAATCATGTTGCGAAAATTGTGGGAACGTAGGCTTACCTCTTAAACGGCCTCGGTGTGCGATTTGCCGACGCAGCGTCATGATACTGAAAAAGGCCCAAGATGGAACCTGCGGCCTTATGCAACTATGTAATCTTGCAGAATCTCGTGTGATCTGGGGCACGTATTCAAATTTGGAGGACTCTGTTTTTTTATAAAAATAGGTCACTGGAGCAGATGGGAGAGATGTGAAAATGAATCTACAGAAAGTAATGACAGACGACGCTGCTGCAGTGCGCTGAGGTTTTGTGTATTTTTTTTTCTTTGCAACAGTAAGCTATCTCGGCTTATGTTTTTACCACGGACAAATTCGATCTGAAGCTGATACCAGAGTTTGACGGGATCACGGTTGGTCCTTCGGTGGTGGAATGGCTGGAGAACGCCAAGCGCTTTGCCGATTGTGCAAAATAAAAGATCCAGCTATGGGCATCCCATTCAGGCTCACTAAGGGGGCGTATGCCGTGTACCAGCAGCTCGGGGATGAGGTGACAACGGAGCAGATAAAACAAGCGTTGTACGGAGAATTGAGTGCGGGTTCTTTTGTTGCCTGGAGGAAATTCTCTGAACGTCGACTTCAGTAAGGGGAGACTGTGGTCATCTTCCTGGCCGACCATAAGAAGCGTGCTGCTCCCTTCGACGGTGCAAGCGACCGAATGTTGGCATGCGCAGTTTTGTCTGGGCTCCCGGATGACGCCAGTAGGCTGTTGGGAGTTTCGTCGAAGCTCAATGAGCTTGGGTTAGAGAAGTTGTTGGCTAGAGCCGAAACATCCTTAACGACGATGTGAAGCAGGTCTCGGCAGCGGTTGACTCACTGGAATCGCCTACAGACAGCCAAGTGTGCTACAAATATGGCGACAGCAACTACTTCGCCAGAGACGGTGCGAAGCCCACACCGAACTAGGGAGCACGGAAACGAAGACGTTGTCACCGATGCGACAAGCCAGACCACGTAGCACGGATTTGGCCGGGAGACGGGGGAAGGAAACCGCAGAACCAGCACCCCCCCAAAAAACAACACTATACAAAGCGCTTCCTGTAGTGACAGTGCGAGTTGATGGGTGTATGCACCCAAACCCCTCATACACAAGAAATGTTGCACCGCATGGACAGAACAGAAGGTCCCAGTATAAACCGTTGACGGAGGCTTGCTGGTGTGGTGTGCGGTCAGTGTTTTCCATATTAGCGTTGTCAGTGGCCCCCGGTTGCTGTGAAGGAGTTGGTGGTCGACAGGGAGCTTCTTAGATACGACATTCTCCTTGGAATGAACACTATTACACAGCTGGTTGGAATCACCTTGGACGGCGCCGGCGATATGAAGAACAGGTCTGCGTGGCAATCACTCTTGATGGACCCGACTTCCACGAGGAATAGGACGAGGTCACAAACGTGTGGACCACGTCCTGGAAGTGGTTGGGCGCCCAACTACGAGTATCATTGCGGAATCGGCTGACGGAGTAATTCCCTCCGCGTGGCTTAGTGGGCAGTCCGAGGCAGACCTCCAGGTTTTGATTGAAAATTGCGGGATAGTTCCGTACCCAGATGATGAGCTCGGACCACCAAGGGGGCTGACCCCGCTAATGGCCGTAAGGCAATAGAGTGAACAGAATGTCCGACCCGCCATGGATTATCGGGAACTCAATGAACACGTCGACCACACACGGCGAAGGCTGATGTCTGCGCCCATAAACTGAGGGAATGGCGGGAGCAGGAGGCCTACATGGCAATGCTGGACCTGCGAAGGGCCTACCTGCAGATACGCGTCGAGAAATCGATATGGCCGTTCCAGATGGTCGAGATTAAAGGGACTCGCTATTGTTTAACCCGGTTGGGGTTCGGTCTGAGCATGGCCCCGAAGATTATGAGAGCGATTATGCAAGCGATCCGGTGTCAGAATGAAGCAGGCCGAGAGGCGACGTCGTCGTATATTGAAAACATTTTCTGGACGAGAGCCTCATGTTTGGCAAGGCGGTGAAAGAACAGTTTTAGAGCTTCTGGCTTTTGTGCAAGGAGCCAGAGCGCCTTCAAGATTGAACGAAAGTTCTTGGCTTGAATGTGAGCGGCAGCGGAGACGTACTCCGCTGGAGAAAGAGGTGGGGATATTCCGGAAGTTCCATCTAACATCGCGCGTCAGATCGTTTTTTCCGTCAGTGGAAAACTGGTGGGCCACTTCCCCGTGTATGGGTGGCTCTGACTTGCGGTGGGGGGCAACAAAGCGACGGGGGACTTCCCTGTCAACAGAATGGGATGATGAGGTGCTCGATCCCACTCTGCAAAGCATGCTGTTGGAAGCTGTGGCCAGAATGAGCGAGGCCAACCCCATGCAAGAAAGCTGGTGCTTCGACGGGAGCGAGTTTATGTTATGCGGATTACCCAATATACAGCTTGGATCTTATTACCTCCCTGCTTTAAAGAAGGTTCACCTTGGATTTTACCACGCAATTTGGATCTAAAATTTTCATATCCTTTTCTTCAAATGCTCTTCCTGACTTCTGATTAATCAATTATTTTTGAATTTGACTTCCCATGTCTCACTGACTGTAGCTAATAGGGTACACACCTTTATAAATATTTGCTAATTTGTTCTCCTCTAAAGAGATGGTAGACATCGAACCCCTATAGGTTAAGGAGATTAAGTTTCTTAAGTGTTCTTTGTCTTGCTTAGAATAATAAAAATCCTTGATATGAAACTCAACCATTCCACTTCAAACAGGTTTTTTTTGTTTAAATTCATTGAATCGCTACAATTAGTTCATTTGTTTTATCATTCCTATCGGGTAATTCTTATTTAGATGGGATAATACTTATAGAATATTGCTGCCTGTAATATTTTGTAAATCTTATAATCACAAGTTTCCATCACAACTGTTTTCTAAATAAAATTATTCTGAAGAATATATATATATATATATATATATATATATATATATATATATATATATATATATATATATATATATATATATATATATAATTTCTCTGAAAACCTTCCCCTTACAAAAAAAACTTTACTGGGCACAAAGTCTGGAAAAAAAAACTGTACTTACACCTTACAATTTACGGTTAAAAAAAAACCCGTAAAACTTTCCTCTTTTCTTAAAGAAAAAAGAAAAAGAAAATGTTGACATTTTGCAAAAAAAAACACTAAATAAAATAAAATGAATGAAAATACTTCAAGACTTTTAAAGGTAGACTTTTGTTATTTTTTATTATTAGCATTTTTATTTATTCCGGTTTGTTTGTTTTTGTCGATTTAAACCGATGATTGCTGGTCTCTCGCGATACATGCTTGACGGGAAATCCCGATAATCCGGCTCAAATTATGCTAGAGTGCATAAAAGCTATTTTACCTTATAAAAATTGAATGTTGCGTTAACTACAAAATTGTTTTATAAGAATTATATTTTCTTAAACAGACTTTTAAATAAATGTTTTTACAATTATGCATTAATACATTTTCATAGAATAAAGGTTTTGGTTTTTCAAATATTTTTCTACTCTAAAGAACGTGTTATTTGGTCAACGAGAAATTCGAGTTATACGCCCCTAACAATATCCGCCCTCTGCATACTGCAAAATCCACCTAAAATTATTCTGAAAAAAATTCTTATACTATCAAATAATAAAACAAATATTATATTCAAAATACTCTATTTTGTTTTAATACTATTATTATTATTATTATTATTATTATTATTATTATTATTATTATTATTATTATTAATTATACTATATTATTAATTATTTAATAAATTATTTTATATTATAATTTAATTGTTGATAATACAAGACGTGTTTTCTTTTATGTTTTGTAATAAAGCATTTTTTTTTAATAAATTGATGCTTCTGAATAAAATATTTGCTTACATTGATAATACATAACTGTTCTTTCTTTCTTTTTTTTCGTTTCGTAATAACATAAGAATTCTTTTTAAATAAATATATAGTTTCGTTCTGTTTGTCTTGACGTTGTGAATCCCTGATCAAGTTTTTTTTTTGTACAACAGTAAACAAGTAAAACTATTTTAAAATATATTATTAGGGGACGTTGTCGCTTGTAAAAACAATATCACATTCAAGCAGTGTCATAAAATGGGTTTTCTATGGATATTTATTGAATAATGAACCAGTTTTCTTATCTAGCCAAAATGGACAGGTTTTTCAGGTAAGAGTTTTCCGAGTACAAGTTGTCTGGGGACGAGTTTTCTGAGTGCCCTACTAATCACAATATCAGCAATCAATATAATATGAGGAGATAGATAAAAATAGAATTGATTAAGACATATAGCATTCAAATAAATTATTTCCTGACAGTAAAGAGGGCAAACCTACTTGTATACTTTACAGAAATTCAAATCTATTTTTGGAGTATTTGTTCGTTTTAAATTTTATATAAAGGTGTATCACATATACATGTTAATGTGAAGTGTGTAACTAACCTAAGGACATATACTGTAAGTGTGCCTTTGCGCCTATTATAAATAAATAAATAATACACAGTTCGGCATTGTGTATACATTCAATATATTGTTTGATAGTGTATAAGTAAAAACCTTTTGCTTACGAGTTCGTTGCCTGTGTTTAGTTATTCATTAAGAGGGCAGTTTTATCTCCCTAGGTCGACGAGTAGTGGCTTAATTTCGTACCTATTTGTCCTCTCGTTTTGGAAGCACTCTGAATAAACGTGTCCTAATGCTATTTTTGTTCACATATTTATTTAATATTTTCTAGGGATCCGTTGATATTATCGTTTCAAACCAGATGGACTCATTTTTGACGATCAAAATATTTAGCAGTCTCATTATACTTTCTTATATTAAAAAAAAAATAAAGTGCGCACCACACGAGAGGAAAAGGATTGGATCTAATAATTTTTTCATGTTCTCTCGCATTATTTCTTATCCAACGCAACCAGTTATTTTTAATTTCTTATATCCTGTATATTCAATGCATTTTACAGAATACACTAATTGTATTTCTTATTTTTAGTGTAATTGATGCATCGCCATCACTGTTTTTCGCGGAACAAATTTTATATTCATAGCACACGTGTTCCTGAACAAAGATATCGCATAGTAGAAAATAATCAGCATATTTACAAGAAAATTATTTCCAATTTATCAGGAAAATTCAGAAGTCTTTCTCTTCTGACTATGATATTTAGCCGTATCTTAAAAAAATATGCACTAAAAGTATCCCCATCCTCTACTATAAGCTGAAACACTCGCATTGAATCAATTCCAGAATCCCCAGACAAATAAATAACGTTAATTTAGCCTTAAGAACATTTCTTAAAATCTTGAATATATTCCACGTCGTATCTGACGTTACCCGATTAAGATTTTTGAGTTTACGAATACCTCAAATTATCTCTTTTACAAGAAGTTCTCCATATAGGGAGTGTAACTTTTTGGTTTAAGAGTTTTCAAACGAATATTTTTTAATCTTCAATATAAAAAATAGAAGAGTGGAAAGTGACCCTTTGTTGAGTTTCTACAGCGACGTTACTCTCGTTTCCATTGCTTTTTCCTTTTTCCTATATATTTCTGGAGTTATCCTTTTCACAAGGGAGAATGACTGGTTAAGTCGGTTCAGAATCCATCCGTATGACACTTATTGTTGTGCATATATTTACCTTGTTGCATTTCTTTTGTATTTTGTTATTTTGTAAAGTGGCTTCCTGTCTTATCTAGAGTGATTTTCGCAAGAGATATCAACATAGTGAACTTCTTGGGATTTATCTTGTTAATGATGCAAGGGTGAATGTTGAAGGAAAATAATTTATTTTCACTCGTACACAATCCAATGCACCGCAGAACAGTTAATAGAAGGAATACGCTCGAATTTAATTTTAGGAGATCGAGTATACATTTTAAAATCTCTCTCGCCCAATAGATTTTTTAATTATTATTCGACTATATAATATAGCAAGTGTTTGTATATTCTTGTATTAAGACATATACAGAAATAAGTATATTTACTTAAATCCTGACCCACATAATATAGCGAGAATAGTGTGTGGTTTGTTTGCTAGGGAACGTCATATTTTCAAGTAATCATCAGACACGTAGTGACAATTAGCAAGTAAGACAAACACCATGGATCTTATTCTGTCTGAGATTAATTGAGAATTAAATAAGTTTTCTACAATAAAGAATTATTCGATAAAAATTTAACATTCAGATCATCAGAACAATGTATTTTATTGATATATAAAAATTTACATCATTGGATTAATACATGGTTTTATGAAATATCGAAAATACTGTGTGCAAACATATTCGGGGCGTTGTTTTTTTCCGTTTACTAAAAAATGGGCACTAGTTAAAAATATTACAAGAAAAACATAAATCGAATTTAGACATAATCTTTATGGCACTGTTATTTTCTGTTAACGTTTATACTTGTTTGAGAATTGCTGGGTGCAACATTCTGAATAAATATCGGAATGTAAAGTGAACTTTAATAATCTTCGCCCAACCTGCTTTAGGCCAAGCTCACGTACAAAGCTTCTAATTTTGTCTTCTTTTCTGTAATTTCTTAATCCACTCCTTGGCGTTATTCACGGCGCGGATTTGTTATCAAGGATATTTTGTTCCGTTTCTTTATAAAGGTTCATCTGTCATTTTCTGAAAAAGAAAAGCAAAAGAAATAATGGGATCGCTACAATAACAAAACACACCAAGGTAATAGAAAACAACCTGTTTATAGGAAAATAAAATTGTTTACAAAATACTTTATACAACATAAATAACAGTTGAAAGAACTAACTTCACTATGTTGATTGCTATTTGAAATGCTCAGTGATTTCGAGAATATTGATTAACATGGTGTGCGTTAAACCTAATTGAACGAGAATAACATTTAAGGCTGAAGAAAAGTTGACAATATGTTCCTTGTCCACAGAATACACCTGTCTCAAAACGATTACTAATTTTCATAATTGTAATAATTTATCTTTCATTAAACCAAAATTTATAACCCAACTATCAATAGTCATGACTAACAACATTCATGTTCCAGGTATAAACATTCAAAAAGCCACATAAAGAGGAACAAATATATTGAGAACATTGCTAACCCTGTTGCAAATGAGATGAACTCCATATACTGTTCTAAAAATTTACACCGACTTGAAAGCCATTGTTCGCTTATGCCCGGAGTATTTTTGCCACATCTGGGAAGGTGCAGGAACCTATGGTCTCTCCCTCTTGAACCAGGTACGAATAACTGTTGTCAATATAATATGTCTTGCACTATCAACTAAGCCTCAAACTCTTTCCCATCACAGTAGTGTTGCTTCCTTGGGCCTGCTTTACAAGTCATTTAATAGAACGCGTTTAGATGGATTTATAGGAATAGTTCCCCTCGCCTTAAGTACCCTCATCTAAGCCGCAGAACGACATAATTTTACACGTAGACGTATCTATATACTAGTATGTCTATTCTTTCCTCAGGTTGCTAGACTTCGGAATTTTCATCTCTCCTTCCTGTGCCTTTGACTGAACTATATACATAACTTTAAATCTATTGCGACGGGCACACACTGTCCAACTCCTCAGTGTGCTGTAGACATGATTTTCAATAGTAGATACTTACGTTCAAGTGGTGATATGGTTTTTTTACGGAATGAATAAAAGTAGGCAGGTAAATAAAAAGGCATTATAAAAGTATGTGTGACTATAAACACCTACGCATAAGGTTTATAAAAACAAAATAATTGAGATCAATAAATGTTCTCATGATAAATAGAACAGGATAAGATTAGAAAAATCAGCCCATACCATCAATTTTAAAAACTATCCAAGATACGCATCCTGTACGCAAAGTATCGACCTTAACCTTTGACCTTGACCTTGAAAAATAGTGTGCACCCTCAATAGTTCCGAGACTATTTTCATGTCAGAATAGATTATGATCGGTTTAGTAATGTACATTGTAAGAGTGTATATATATACATCGGCTATGACCTTCATCTTTTCCTTAGAAATAGTGTACATAGAGCCTAGGTGGGGGGCATAATAGGTTTGGTCATGATCGAGCAGCTTTTCTAAGCTGTAAGGGAATATATATATATAATATATATATATATATATATATATATATATATAATATTATGACCTTGGCCTTGAGCTTAACCTTAAAAATGGCGTGCACCATTATTAGCGTAAATAAAATAATCATGGCAGGTTTGGTCATAATCGATCCACTGGTGTGCGCTGATGTGGGCTGTAGGAGAGTGTATATACTTGAGCTTTCACCTTAATCTTGAAAAATGGTGTAACGATCCCTAGGTGTGGGGCCATCATCATGCAAAATTTGATCATGATCACTCCACCGATGTGGGCTATAGAAGTCTTGTACATACAAACAAACTTTTTAGAGTAAAATAATTAAAATTGTTTATGCGATTTACATATCAACATTTCCCCTCATGATTGACCCCCCCCCCAAAACCGATTTATAAACAATATAACACTGTTATTGAATTTTCATTTAAAATATACATTGGATAAAACATTATAAACAAACAAAAATATAAATGTACTCCAGAAATTGCATGCAAAGTAAACAGGTTTTACATATAATTGTATATACATATTATTTGTACGCACTTTTCTCATATCTTTTGTATAATGAATACGACTTGTAAAGATATCACACACTATTCATACTAATAAAAAGCTCTGCATAACACATTATACAAACTTACAAACTACACATACCAAAATACAGTTAATAACGTATATCTATTATATATGAGTTACGTTGTCCGTTTTTTTTAATTGAATATTGTGTTACGTCTCTTGGACTGTACGCTGTGTTTATGCGCGCAACGTTATTTTATTTTCCTCCTATCGTTTGTTTGTCAATTTTTACTCGGTATGTTGTATTGCCTCATTTACACTTATCAAGGTCCGGAAGCCACTTAGGGATAAGTGTTATTGCGTGTACAGTAATCAATGAGATAGTAATTGTAGTAATAATTAGTATTGGAGATTTGATAGAGTGTCTTACTTAAGGGGGCGGTTTGTCAGGAATTTGTTTATGTTGGATTTGAAGACATCCAAGTTGTAGTCCGGTGGGAAACAGGCGAACGGAAGAGAGTTCCACAATCGTGCACTTCTGAGAAAGAAGCTCTGCTCATGGGATCTACGTTTGGATCATATTTACTGAATGGGTGCCATATATTCTTTCGTGGATGTTATCAATATTCTCGTAATCAACTTTTTTGACGCCATATTGATCGATGTATATATCAGTTACTCATTGTGTTCTATAAGGAAGACGCAAACAATAATACAGAGTTGCATAATAACGATTCATTTGGAAGGAAAATGTAAATCATATTACTAATACAATGTCTTAATTCTAAATGAGAGAGGCAGTTATATTCTTAAACTTTCTGTAGATAGATAATTAGATAAATATATGGATGGATCGAATAACAGATAATCGCACATACAGACAGATATACATTAAGCTTTATGACATTTTCTATTGAATATTATCTAACGCATCCCAAAACACTTTTATTGAATTGTTATAATTCTCTTTCGCCCTGTTCTCATATGACGTCATATATATAGGCAATCTCACCTGCATATACCTTTGAGTCTAGCCTAGGTGAGATCTACTTTGAATGCACCCCTAGGTTAGATCTAACTTGAATGCACTCTACGAACATGTCAGAGTGACCGTATTTATTTACATTTGTCAAAATCTGTACGAGTCCACCCACCATTTATAATCCAACAAATGTACATATATAAATCACATATTCAAAATAAAAACAAAATAATATGCATAAGCAATGCATACAAAGTATTGAAAACTTATTGAAAACTTTAAGTGATCTTTATGCGAACTACTTACAAAACCCACATTCGAACTTAAAAAGTAAAAAAAAGGTGTTCCTATTTTTGTTTATACATTACACTCGTCACGCTAATTGTACATATGAATTTAAGTAGTATAGCATATAGTTCTTATACATATTTTTATATCGCATATGACAGATATGTTAAGAGGTAAAAGAGTCTATACAGCCAGTATAATTCGCATGTGAAAACATCAACTTACCGACATTCAACCTGTTAGATCAATTCAATCTCAGATAATTGTAGAAGGGAAACGGTGCAAATCCATCCCATATTAATTTATTCTATATGTATAATTTAAAAAAAACATTAAAAGATCAAAATTTTGCATGTAATCAATTTTTTATCTTGATAAGAAGTTGTGATATGTAGATGTTGTTTAGCGAGGTGATATATGGGGGGCAACACATAAAGGTGGATGAAACATAATGTGATACACGGTTCATATACATGATAAGAGCTTGATATAAAGAGAGGCGTAGAAAATTATTTTTACACATTTTTATGAAGGAGGATTCAATTACAATTTATTGAAGAAGGGGGCTTCATTGTTCTGTTACAAGGATGACATCAGAAACACCTTACTTCTTAATTTGAAATATGACAACCGATTACATGATGGTGTTTATTCTTCCAATTGGATGAAATGATGATAAGGTATTCAATTGCCTTTTGGAGTTTCATTTACATGTTTACCTTTCTCGTCGCGTCCATAATCGTTTCAGCTAACTCAACTGCTGTGATTCTCAGCTGTGTCTCTCAAATATCTGATTATATTGTAAATTAGCTTTCTTTGTGACGTCAAAACGTGTTTGAGCCACGTAATTGTTTCTCACGTAGAATTACATACTCATATGCCAAGCACTTTTTTTGGCAAAACAAAACATTCATTAATTTACGTTTTTTTAATGTCTAACCTAACTAATTCTATCGTTATTTCTAACACAATGAGCAGTACTGTACATTCATAAAATCATATCTAAATATGAATAAGCATTCACTTTGGATTTTAGATTTAATTCTAGTGTTTTCCTTTAATAAATATTATTTTTACACTTATTTACTTTCTTTATTAAATTACTATGATCTGCATCTTTTTATATACAGAACACTTTAACTGCATATATGTGCAAAGTGAGCAGAATAATATCTTATATGCGAGGTTTGTTTTGGCATATCCTTGTATGGTAATTAAAAGGCTGGTTTGTTCAAATTATGTGAGATCCGCTTTTTTCTTGCAGGCTTCAACCGCCCGTTGTTTGTAAGGTATTAAATTTTGTTAATAAAAGAAAAAAAACATAGGTAATTGACGAATAAGTTCTGATTATATCCTAACATATGATGTGTCAATATAATCAATCGTTAACAAATAAGGCGAACTCGCCTTCGTTCATGCGCACGTCTTTTCCATGAAAATGTAAACGTTATTTAAGGTAAAAACTATTTGTAAAGGCCGATATTATTAAGACATTAGCATTCCTAACTATCCTTTACTTTTATGATATATAAAGTGTTACTCCTTCTTTTATACAAAAATTTTACCTGTCTAAATCCCTAAAGAAACCCCAATGCGAAATATGTTTGTTTTCCTCTGTTGAAGACAAAATAACATTTTTTTGCCAGAGTTATTTTCAAATAATTCCCGTTTTCTTTTTAACAAGGAAGATCGTCACTTATCAAGGTCTCTTAATATTAAGGTTTAATGAATGTGAGTTGGCCGTTAGACCACACAGTAATTTTCTGAATGATAAAACTTGGATTGAGATTTCTTTATTTTAAAGGACAGCTGAACAGAAACTTACTCATGTTAGACTTGTAGACGGCCACATTATAGGTAACTGAGAAGAGGAAGAAGCAGGTTATTCTGTTTTATAGACATGCAATTTTTGGAAAAACACTTTGCCATTAAATGTACGTTTAGTTTTAAACACGTATAAATGATAAGGGAGATTGTTAGCAGGTTTGTAGCTAGAAAAGTGACAGCTGGGAATCTTCTATAGAAAGGAAGACATATATACAAACTTAGTTGAGCATCTGCCATGGAAATAACTATGTGGCAATGACAGATTCGCTACTTAACTTCAGTAAGAAGGAAGGATTATGGCGGAGGAAAGGTATTTGTCTACAGAATTTCAAAAAGTGTACTACTTCTCTTCTGACTATTACATGGTGGTCGTCAAATCTAATTAAAGAACATACGTCTTCAGTACATCTCTTATCTAAGCCTGTTTTTTTTTATTTCACCCCTCATCTCAATCTTCACGTAATATAATTCTTCATTTTACTAACAAACTCATTTACTGCCAAGTGCGTTGTGCCCTTGGTATACGGCGACCGGTTATTAGAAATACTTATTAAATTTAAAAAGAAAACCAAGAATATTTAGTATCGTTAACTTAACAAATAAAGGGCGTCCATATTTAATAAAGTAATTGAATAAGACATCAAAAATATATACCCGAGAAATAAAGCATGCCTGATTTTAATTCTGACGAAGACTGTAAACATGTGTTTTTTAATGTTGCTCATGAAGAAATACATTACATTTATGAGAGAAGTTCCTTTCCAATAAGAAAACATACAATATCAGAAGGGGCATAATATCGAAGGAAAACAGTATAATTAGACTGCTTACAAGCTGATTACATCATGATCATTTTCAAGTCCATTCGAACTGTAAATAACTAAATGCTACCTGTTTCAACCAGCTTTACGGGCATTCACCGTCCTAGTGGCAAACTTATTAATACTTATTCCTAATAAACTATTACGTATTGTTAATTGGTTGCTCATTATAAAGAAATTCTGTGAAAGAAGGTATTTGGTCGCCAACGCTGGAGAAACACCAGAAGAAAATATATCGTTATTCAGCATAAACATTTGTTTTTGTTTTTGTGCTTTTTTTTGTTTGTTTATTTTTGCCAATGATTTAACTACATTGAATTAGTAGCCTTTTTTTTTAGTGAGCACCGAAACTCCAGCACAAACCACGCCAATTAGCTACGCTATTTATATCAAGTTCCTTTTTTATGCTGGCGTTTACCTCGCGATGCTATCGCAAACCATCTGACAACAAGATTTTGTTCTTATCTGCTGACGTGCTGTCATTTTAACAGTCAGCGCCCGTGTGCCATCAACTCAACGAGTCGATTAACATGTTACTATAAGGTGAATAATTTCCATTGGCTTATTCGTGGTCCTAGCTTACACTCGGGTACAAGAACTGAAAAAAGGTGTATATCACACAAAGTGGAGCGAGAAGAAACCTATTTCAGAGTAGATTTATCGTTCTCTTGCCTGAGTACAATTCTTAATCTAGACATTTCCTATAGCTTTGTCTATAAAGCGAACAAAATGCAATTTAAAGCCACGGAAAACTTTGAAAACTACATTTTTATCTTAAACACTTTAATCGCAATTCATTACGAAATTTGAAAAATGAATAACAGATGAAAACCCCTCGTTTTTTAAAAATTCTGCTTGGATATATATACATATATATATACATATATATATATATATATATATATATATGTGTGTGTGTATATACATATGTAATATTATTATTAATGTTATTATTATTATTATTATTATTATTATTATTATTATTATTATTATTTATGTAAATGCAATCATATCTTTCTACGATGTGCAGATCGTTTCAATCATATTGGATATCATCAGAAAAGAAAAATTAAAAAACAAAATTTTTTAAAAATTTCAGATCTTTTCAAATTTTGAGAAGAGCAAAAATGGCATGACTGGCTCGAGGAAAAATGATAGTTCTTTGATAATAGTTAAACTATAATTTGGCTCTCTTTGATTGAGCACTATCACCGGCAGTAGTTGAAATTCAATTATTCTTAATCTTTGTATATATATATATATATATATATATATATATTTGTGGGCGTGGGTGTTTATATATATATATATATATATATATATATATATATATATATATATATATATATATATATATATATACTTGCGAACTTGTTACACGCATATCCTGCAGATATATATACTTATAATAAGATGAAGTAGACTTTTTTTCCATTTTAACAGGCAGTATGAGACTATTAATTGTGGCTTCCTTACAATAAATGATGTGTGTCACTGGAATAGGTAAGTGATTTAAATTTGATTTAAGAATTTCCCACTTTTATTTCGGCAAACTTGAAATGCTGTAACGTTTAATCACGCAAATCTATCTACTTCCTTTATCCTTTCACTCACCAGATATTGGATTTCATTGGCGCAAATTGTATTTTATCTATTAGAGTGTTGCATAAGATCCCGTTGTCTTTTTTTGTTTGTCAATTGAAATAAAAGGAAGTTCCTGTAAAACCCAAGCTCTACGTTTTTGTGTGAATTCAATCGGCTGAAGGTAGCGTGAACTTCTCGAAAAATCACACTTCATCTTTTCACCTAATTACTCTACATTTCTGATGACCCTGCGTTGGTCTTCATATATCTTGATTCCTCTTCCGGAACGAAAAGCGCCATGAATACCAACGTATCCGTGTTTGAATCTAGTAAACCAATCTCAAACAGTTCTATAAGCTATATTGTTTTCTCCATATACGGCACATATACCCATGGTCACTTTACTTGGTTTTTGACCTCAATTATAGCCGAAAAAGAGGAGGTTTTGATTTGTTTATCTAATTGATAATATATTTGACAGTTAAGAAACGAGAAAATCTAATACGAGTAAGAAACGATGACCATTATCTTGTAGAACATAATACGTACGTTCTGATGATATATAACACTTTGCCAAATATCCAAACAAGTTTTAGAAAAAATGTGTTATGAAATTGTGTATATATTTAAATATAAGGGTGTGTCGATAGAAAAAGAGAAGGAAATATACATATACTGCTAGGTTTTAAAATACGTTTAAATATGCTACCTTAATGTACACAGATTGCGCATGTATTATTTTAGAGCCAATTCTTTTTTAAATAACTATATTGTACCTTATATCTCGTAGTGTCGTGGCCTTAGTAATACATGCAGATTTAACAGAGTAGCCAACAAAAAAAGTGTTAAAATGTAATTTATAACAAATTTTTTACCAAAACAAGATGAGTTACTTTTCTACCCACCTGAATAAGTTTTGGTGGGTTTTAACGGGATCAAAACTTTAATACGGTTCGAAAAATAATTAGTTTCTTAATGCATAGGTTAACTAGCAGTCAACATGATTGTCAAGATATTGTCTGTGGCGCGTCAAAACTCTTTCGAAATTCAGAAAATAAAGAAATACTGTTAGTATGTGTCACAGTGTTCATTATTGACTGGATGACAATCAGTATTTTGTTCATATTCTTTAATATTTTACCATATTTGAAGCTCCAAATGCAGCGTGTATTTATCAACCAATAAATTTATATAGATGCAAGTTAAGGGGAGAGTTTATTCTCAAGTGAACATTACAGAGTAAGATTTTATAAAACTTTGATCAATAGTAAAATTTGAAATTGTATAACGATATTTATAAACAAATGGATCATCGTATATATCAATTATTTATCAAAGAAATCATTAAGTAAGTTTACTATTATTAATATAGTTAATTAATTTTATTTATTATTATTTTTAACTGTATGTGTGTTAGTGTAAAAAAGCAGCAGTAAGCATTTGAAAACGTTTATTAATATTCGCAAAGTGAATTAAAATTTTAGTAAAAAACTCAGAAAAAATTCAAACTTATACTAAAATTCTATAACACAATTAATGTTGGAAATATTACTGCAGATGTACCTTTGTTTATTTGTATTAACATTATTTGTTTGAATTGAATTTTTTTTCATTTTTCTTTCTTTGTTTATTCAGTTAAACGTGTTTATCTTTTGAATTGCAAGAAAATACTGTACGTTTTGATTTTAAAAATATTGTCGTTCCTTTCGATTTAAAAATATTTATTGTTAGCTTAAATTACAAATTATCGTTTGATTTTAAGTCATTAATTATTGAACAATAGTTTATTGCCTCAATACATATGCCCTGTTCTGCAATTTTTTTATTGTTTTCTGCTTCAAACATGCTTAACGTAGTACGCATATTTTTCAAAAAAATATAAAAGTATCAAACGAATCATGCTCCTTTTTCTTCTTTTTTAAATGTAATTTATAAGTAAATAATGCACGTATCAAATCTTTAAAATCGATGAAACAACGAAATACTTTACTTTTTACACATACACACAAGTTTCCGTTTTGCATTCTTCCTTTTAATTTATATTGAATCAACTATATTGCAACTCCTCGTGTTCCTTATTTTTTTTTTAATTTTAACTTTTTTTAATGCTTTTTGTAAAGATTTTTTTATTCATAATCAACAGTCTGGCTTGCGAGGAGCTCGGTGATGATGTCATTTATAGGTCAAGGTTGTTAACGGCATATATTGCAAAAGTCACGTAGATTGCCGCCCGGGATTGCGCTAAGTTTCTCGAGATTGCCCGGTTGTTAAATACGCTTTAATGGTTTCTTTAATTCATGTATATTTAACAGGTATTCTTATAAATCCAATGAAATATAGTATTATAGTTTATTAATATTGATCCCACAAATTTCATGAGTGCCATCAGCAAGAATCGAAGCAAAAACTATTTAGCGTTCAAGCCGTAGTCGTTATCATTTGAACTGTCAACAGCGGGATGACATATCGATAAAAATGAACTGACATTAACGTATAAATCTTATAAGTGTTTGTGTAGAAGACAACTTTAAATAGTCTTATGCCGGAGAATGTCAGTGTTATCAATGCAGATTACTTGACAATTAAAGTTACCAGCTAAAAACCAATTTGAATTCGCTCCACAGTTTCAAATTCCCTATGGATAAATTTCACGTTCGTAGTCCAAAAATCGACAGAGGTTTTTGTGAAGATCCATATTCAGACAGCCAGGCAAGGGTATATATATATATATATATATATATATATATATATATATATATATATATATATATATATATATATATATATATATATAAAACAAACAAATAAATACATTAAATAAACATGAATATACATAAACGACCACACACACACACACACACACACACACACACACACACATATATATATATGTATGCATGTATGTATGTGTGCATGTATGTGTGCACATATATATATATATATTTATATATTTAAAAAAAGAGCAGAAATGAGGAAAATCGTCTGTCTTAAACCACTAACCTAGTTCTAAAACAGATCCTTTGTTCGATAAAATGCATGCCCATTGGCTGATAGGAAGGGGCGCGATGGATACAAGAAAGCTGATTGGCTAACTAAAATCCTCAACATATATAAAAAACGAGAAATAACCACAGAATACGCGCAACATCCTGACGAATCCTATAGTGGATGAAACGCCGAATATTCAGTGTAGCTTAATCGCCATATATATTTTATATATATATATATATATATATATATATATATATATATATATATATACATATATATATATATATATATATATATATATATATATATATATATATATATATATATATATATATATATATATATATATATATATATATATATATATATATATATATATATATATATATATATGTGCAGTGGCGCATTGGATAGGGACGTTTAATCTCTACGGTTCAAGTTGAAAATTGTCTGAAGATAGCGGTTTCAATCCTAGCTAAAGCCAGGTAGATGCTTTCCTGGTGAGACGACAACAACTATGGATTGCAATTAGGAGATTCGGAGTTCCTGTCCCGTCGGGTTTACCAACTGACAAATGTCAGAGGAATAGTTGACCGAAACGTTGTGAAACAACATCTAGGAAACATGAGGATAATAGTTCGCAATAAAATAAATTAATACAAAAAGCTTTATGGTACAAACCTCTTATAACCGAATTTAAAAGTAATATATTTCTGCGATTAACATTGGGAATAATCGAATACCAAAGTTATAATGTGTAATTGAATGACGTAAACAATAAACTTATTCGTATAATGTTTAACGGCAGCGGTTAAAACATCGCATGGCGCATAGATTGCCGGTGTATAAACAATCCTCAAAAAAGCCCAATCTTTGTTAAAGGGACCGAAAACATAATAGATTTTTATACATCTATTATTTCCTATTATTTCTCACATATAAACACAGAGTTTACTGGTTATTCAATTTACGTTGTAGGAATTTTAATTGCCGTCGTTCGAAAGATGGTAAGACAATAATGTGCTTCGGCATGTTGGTATTCAAGAAAGCTGATTCAGGAACCTGGTATTTATCTTCAGGCCACTATAAATAAACATGAGGAAAAACAGAATATACATTCTCCAGCATATTCAAATTGCAGGAACACATAACCACATTAACTCACACGCACTCACGCACCCAACACACACACACACACACACACACACACACACACACACACACACATATATATGTGTGCGTGTGTATGCATATATATATATATATATATATATATATATATATATATATATATATATATACGTGCGCATGTGTGTGTATATGTGTGTTTGTGTGTGTGAAGGTATTTACTGTAAATTTCTAAAAAATTGATGTTGAGGTGTCGCTGGTTTCATTGGCAAATACTTTGAAATGAGTTCTCCTCTCGACTAATGCAGCTTGTAATTATCTCAAACACGCACCTTGCCTGACTAATGAGATTCTTTATTTAGGTTGGCGAGAGAGGCGAACTAAAAGACAAATTACAGTAATGGTGTGCAAAGACGGCCACAGAGCGATGAAATTAAGTCGACGTGACTGGCATTCTTGCTCCGTTGAGAGCCTAAACCTCCACCGACGAGTTACGTGATTATTCGGAAGCTGAGAAGACGAGACAACTGCATATTACATGCCGACACTCGGGAATGAAGGAGCGATTTTTGTCTGTTTTTCCCCCATTACTTGTTTTTCTTTTTAATGTTATTCAATTTATCTTTGGCCTTTCTCCTATCAGAATTTCATATTTTATATTTTTATTTCTTTAAGAATTTATCCTCGAAACATTAAAATATATAATATATAAAAATGTATAATATTTTCACATGTTTTTTATTATTGTTTTTTTTTTCTAGTATACACTTTCTTCTTCATTATTTATTCTGACAACTTTTTAATTCTCTGCAAAATTGGGATGTAAAAATATTAAACAATTTTGTTTGGTGTCTATACTTGTGTAATTGTACCAAACTTTTTACGATCATGCTTTTATTTTTTTTCGGTAGTATTTATTTTTTTATGCATAGTTTCCTTTATACCACCTAATCTCATATATTTGCAAGGTTACATGTATTATTCATTAGTTAAAACCACAATTTATACATCGTAGAAAACATGATAGCTGTGTAAGATTCTTTCAGTTTTGTCTTTTATTAAGATAATAGACACACGTTCAAAAATCTGCCAAAATTAGATGTAATGACTAATATATTGGTCAGGTTTTCTGGGTTCTCAAAGTGTGGAATAATGATAGTTTTAGCGTTTCTCGAGGCAACAAACAGAGAGCAATATATAAGATCTGATATGAAAACAACGTATGATGTTAAATCTAATATTATCATGTAAAGAGATAGGGACATTCTAACATAGGCTAGATCTAATCGGGCTTGATTATTTGGTCAATGATATTGGGCTTTTTATCTAATAAATCGGAATTCTCTATTTTCTTTGGTGATAATAATAGCATTTAAGACGTATGCCATACAAAAGGTACGATGCTACCTAGGTTAAAGAAGGCATAGAAGAAAGCAGTATAATACTAGCTAAAATATCCCAGTGTGTTAAATATATGAGAAAACAACTTATCTATATCGCAATATAAAATGTCAATAATCATTCTTCTCAATAGGTAGTACTATTTGTCAACGGTTGCAGACATATAAATCCAAATCTTCATCGAATGATGAAATACGATGCAATAATTAGCATGGGGGAAAAACACGAATGTAAGAAAATCGAGCGAAATATTTGGAATCAGATCATAAATAAGGACAACGTTTGTAATTAGTGTTTAAGCATTTTCAATAGTATTGTAATGACCATGTTATCTCAAAAGCATTTTTACTTAATGAATATGGTTGCTACTTTAATAAAACAGAAGCCTTTGAAGCGCATTAATATGGTGTTGTTAGGAAGAAGGCTAAAATAGAAATGGCCGACAACGAGTCGAATATATCTGCAACACGCATTCTCTAATGGTTGTTGAAGAAAGGTGATTCACAGTTCAATTACAAATAAGGAAAAGAGAAAATGATACAGGAAAAAGGGCGGGGACCTCTCAGTTTGTGACATGCTTAAGTAAAACGCTACACAACAGTGAATACACACTGACACACGTGAGGCTTCGTGCGTTGAATTATTCAGTTTTTGGAAAGAACGGATGTGACACGGAGAAACTGGCTTACATAAAATTACCAAGTTTTTCCACTGAGAGAAACGAATCGATATTCGCCCAAACCCCTTTTCCTGTCGTGCAACATCGAAAAGAATGGAGTTATTCGACCTAACAATTGGCGATCATCCTGATAGTACATGGAATTATGCAGTTGCATTTTTCACGAATTTATCTAATTCTTGAATAAAGGGAAACCGTTTATTAAAAAATAATTATTTAAGGGGTAATGAGCATTTTCAACTAAAAACTCAAGGAAAGATTCTAAAGATCCGTAAAATTAAAACTTAATTTCTTATGATGAAAATATTTTTCGATTTTACATATTTTTCTTTTCGATTCAGTTTTATTATATTTTTATGTAAGTTCTAGGGAAAATCTTGCTCAGATAATTATAATTTATTAAAGGATTATGATATGCTGAATGTTTTCGAGTTAAAATCAACTTATTAATACGTAGTAATGGCAAGAGCACGTCCTGAGCATCTTACAAAAAACGCTATAGCGTGATGAATGATACATAAATCTAGAAAATAAACAAAGCGTAATGAAGGTACGTAATAGTTACAATGCAATATACATTCATTATTAATTCCTTAAAATGTTTGGATCGTTGACAGAAAAGAGCATAAAGTAAAAAAAAACACACACACAAAAAAACTTATTTTTTAAAATATATTCTTTATATAAATCATTTTCAATTATTTTTTTTGAACCAGTAAAACCCTTTTACTTTGTGTACATAATTCCAATTTTTTGCAACGACTTGCTTTCTTTTTCTCCTGATATCACTTTTTAAATATGTCCACCATGCAAACATACTAAATTATTTTAAAAAGTGTCTATCTAATTTTCTCCAAGTTTGACAGAAACGTTCTCGAGTTCGACAAGATACACCTGCAAAAGGTCGGAGATCATATCGACCGAAAGGTTTTAAAAATCACACTGAATATGAGAACAGTAGTCCGCTGAAACGAAATAATGAGAATAGAAAATATTTCATTTTTAAATAAGTATTGCATATGGTCATGGTATGTCTCCTTACTCAGCAGTGAAATTATTTCAGAATTCAACCACTGTAAATAAAAGCGATACTGTTACACCACCCCAGATATATATATATATATATATATATATATATATATATATATATATATATATATATGGCTATATATATATATATATATATATATATATATATACATATATTTGTGTGTGTGTGTGTTTAAATTTCATTTAATTAGTTGTTGGATGTCCATAGGTTCTACATGTATAAAATGCTCCTTTGTGTCCGCTATCTTCTGTCGTTTCATCGTCGAGTTCGCACGGCGCCTTGTTCAATTATCTTAAACACAGGCAGAAAATATCATACGTCTGATATTACATTTGTATGTATCCAATTAAACGAACGCCGTATAATTCTTATTATCTTGATAGCGTCAAATAGCACACATGCATATATACAAAGAAAAGAAGGTAATATTCTTAATAATGATTCGTTCTGTTCTATTCCATTGTCATTCATAAAAGAAAGGGAAACGTGTAAAAATGAAACATACAGCCAAAGCGTTGTTACCTTATGAATTTGAGCTGAATTTATTATAATACAATTGTTAAGCGAGTTAATAGTTTCTTCCTCTCTTTCATCTCTCTTTATTTCTCATCACACACACACACACATACCCCCACACACTTACATACAATATATATATATATATATATATATATATATATATATATATATATATATATATATTACAATAGAAAAATGAGGTCACGGAAACATGGAAAAATAAGGGACTAATTGTAAAAACTGGGTAAAAGGGCTATTATTCTTGTAAAAAGTATAGTAAATATATAACTTAAAATATTGCAGCATTGAGAATTGATTATATAATCTTATAAATTGAATTTAAAAAAACAAATTCTGCAATATTTTAAGTTGTAAATTTATTATAGTTTTACAAGACTATCTTGTCCTATTCTTTTCCAGTTATAACAACTAGTTCTTTACGTTTCCATGTTTAAACTTAACAATATTACGTTTCAAGCCCGAATTTTTCTATTGTAATTCATGAGTTTCCAAGCTTGCAGTAAATTAACTTGTTCTTTGTTTAAGTATAGTCTTTTCTTTGCCCCATAAACACATATGTAATCACAATATAGGGCACTCGTCTGCTTTTAATCAAATCCCCCCCAATTACCTTCCTTTCACGCTTTCATTCTCTCTGTTTTACTTGTAACTTTTCGTGACACCAGGAATTATTTACAATAGTAGTCTCTAAACCGACGTGGTTGCTAAAGACACCAGTCATAAAACGCGTCGGTCATCACCTTACATATTTTCACAATTTGAATACCAGAAAATTTATCATCACGTTTTGTTTTACTCAACGAAAATTGTAGCTGACAAGGTGATCTATATACTGTAATAATTGTTTGAAATTTGGTCGAAAAGTAAGTGAGCGGTGAAGCTTCAAATCTTTTCTAAATGATTAAATCTGCCAATTACCTATATATTCAACCAGTACCGTATTTGAATTATATATATATATATATATATATATATATATATATATATATATATATATATAAATATATATATATAGTAATTTATAAAATATATATTTTATAAATTACTAACTAGCTCTACCTACGTATTGAGCACTTTTGAAGTAAATACTTAAAGTTTACGCATAAATCTATACTTTTGTATATTAAATTTATGTGAGTAAATGAAGTAGTTATATATATATATATATATATATATATATATATATATATATATATATATATATATATATATATATATAGTAGCCTTATATCCCTTATATAAAGTAGACGCCATAACATAAGGAACGGAAACAAGAAAAGAAAAATATGTGTATTACTTTTAAAAAATGCATGATTGGCAATTACATTTTTAAGAGATTATGATATAATGCATTAAGATTATACAAATTATAATATTGAAATAAATGTTTTCTTAAAAATAATAATTAAAAGAAAGAAACAATAACACTTGCGCAAATTATTTGCATTTATATAATACAAAATATCAACAAAATGTAATGTTCAGTGAACATCATTTTATTTGCAATGATTTTACTACATCGTCGACTACACGCTTTTATAAATATCTTACCAAACTATACAGTAATTCGTTCCCATTCGTTATTCTATAACACACATAGGTTGGTGGTTTTTTTCCAGTCCATTAGGGGATTCATTCTTCTTTCAGAAAAATCATAACCTTCGTAGCCTTCTCTTAAGATACATTTCTTGCATAAAAATTGGAAATGTATAAAGATGCTGGTGAAATCTTGGCAGCACATGTGGATAAAATCCTTTTTCTTATTCTTTGCATTGATATTGACTTGTACGTAGATGAAAAAGCAAGTAAAACACTGACATCACCAAACTACACTGACATCACCAAACTTTATAATTTTTTGAAACAATAAGAGTACCGTATTTCAGACCTACGGTGAACGGAAAATTTTTCCGTCAGAACGAAATACATTAAAGTAGGACTCTTCATTGAAATTATATGATGTTCTGCTTCATTCCAAGTCATCATCTCATTATGCCAAATGTTTCAATACAGATATAGATTTCAAACATTGTTTGCGTGTTTTATTTAATGATTTTTGTACAAAGGAGTTAAATCCTAAAGTGTTACATCAGCCAGGAATAAGTTAAAATGTGCAACACCTATGATTACCACAAACATCGCAATACCATAAATATAGATAATTATTTAGATTTGTTTACAACAAATTTATATCGTGAGCCCCAATCATATCCGCATATATATATATATATATATATATATATATATATATATATATATATATATATATATATATATATATATATATATATATATATATATCAATTGCATACTAATAGTAATAATGTAATTAGAGTGAAGATAAATGTTAAAAATATTTTACTATGAAAGAAAGGAATAAGAATTTCGGGTATTATTTTATTTTAAAAGCCCGTCTTACGTTCGTATAAAACACAATATTTTTTGTAGATTTCGGTATGCTAAATACGAATCTGGAAATTGTTCCCGTCGGCAAAAAATAAAATATTTTTCATGATATAATAAAATTATTTTTAAAAAGAATGTCTGACCACTTTTTCATCTAAATTTAACTTAAAATGAGAACCCACTTTCTGGCCACATGAAAGAGGGGGCATTTTTGTTTGTGTTTATTGGCTAAAAAGTGTTATTTGATTTCTTTTGCATGGTATTAACCCCTGGACTCTGGGACCATTTACATTTCAAAGGCTAGCCTTCGTTTACGCTATACGCGAGCATAAAAGAAGACTCTTAAATGTGTAGTCGCGTACCAAACTGCCTTCTTACAGTGTAGTATTGGCGAAGATGTTAAATTAGATGAAAAAAAAAAGACGGTTTCCAAATATGAAACCATGTAATTATATATGTTATCAGTGGTGGCCATTTCTGTACGCGCAAGTGCGCGTATATTTTTGACGCAAAATGGTAAATTTGCGACGGAAACGGTTACCATATTCTTTAAAAGCACACCGAAATCCACAAAAAAAATATTTTGTTCTATACGAACGTTTGACGGGCGTAAAACTAAAATAATACCGACTTTTTCCATTTTCTTGTTGATGTGTTTTGTCGATATGAATTAATGTAGATCAGCTAGCTAAGAACTATCATTATGATGTCGTTTTTTAGTGTGTTCAATTCGTAAACAATACAACTCAGTAAATAGGCAGCCAGAATAACACAAACCACAGCAATGCTGACCGAGCGATATAAATACACTGTACCTTTCGTGCCACTCCAATATCAACATAGACGACCCGTTATTCGTTACGCGAGGACCCTTGCCATCTAAAACTAAATTCGAATGATTCATGTGCAATAGATGTTGTTTGTCGACATAACATAAACGATAAAAAAAACATTGTCTAAATTTAGCATATGTATGCGTTTTAACGGATATCATATAAATTGTGTGATGAAGTTGTTTGATTTTATGAAACGACCTTCAAGGTTTGAAAGTAGGTCGTGCACTTTCATCAAAGTACCGATGAGACAGAGAAAGACTTGTAACCTTTATTCTACGAGAAAACAAATTATAGAGCTGAGAATATATAACTCTCACTAGATTCCAAAGTCGGTTTTCTACGTTGTTAGTACGGGGATAACATTTTCCGAACAGCACTTCCTAACAAAACATTGATCTCATCATTTTCAGGACTCTCCTCCCCGCTAAGAAATCACTTTAACCACTGTTATGCTGTGTGTTCAGTAGTAGTCCCTAGGTAAAACGATATCGCAGGCTGTTTCAGCAGCTTTTCGTCCTAGCTTGAATTGAAATGAGAAAGGTAATTAAAAAAAACATGGTAATTTTGCCGATCTGATGATCGAACAACGCTCCTTGAAATGATAATTTATTTGTTTTGTTTTAATTTTACTGTATTTCCCGCAACTTTTTTCTATATAACATTTTGAGCGATGATTTTTATTATTTAAGAAACATTTAATAATTGAAGCATAAATGAATTATTGTTCGATAAAATGTTTTAATATGATATTGTTTTCAAATAAAATTTATTCTAATTTAATAGATTTCAAATTCTTACATTATAGTTAGGATACTTTATCAAAAATGACCATTGTAATGTGGCTGTTACTTTTTAATTGTGCCATATCAGTGCAAGTCTCTCGGACCCACACGCAAAAGGACAACAAAAATAAATAAAAATCCGACTAGGAATTTTTTTTTCGAAGTGCAAGTGAAATGGCTTTCTTCGTGGTTCTTCCAAAACAAAGCCTTTCATTTTCCAACGAGATGCCAGATTACGTGTGCTTTGTAAAAGAATTTGTCCGCGACACATGGCGCCGAATTAAGTCAACGCTTTCCCGCCCTTAACTTCACATATTCATCTTTCTCGGCATATATTTTTCTTCTCTGGATCGACCACGTACTGTCTTTTTTTCCTTTTCACTTCCTCTGTTTCCCCTGACGTCAGCGACTGCACAGTTGTCAATTTGCATACGTGCTTTAACGGCTGCTATTGCTAATATTATTGCAAGCCGGTTACGATAAGGTTGCTGCTTATTTTCCCGCACATGCCTAAATGCGGTAAATTTCCAAGAAAGCGCTTCGCTTCGTAACATTATGTGTTTGTTAGTTATAATAATTTCATTTTTTTTATTTGAAACATGTAAGAATGCAAGTGATTTGATTCTGAACTGTAAACAAAAAATATTAGTAAAATTAAATTTCTACAATGAATGGGAATGGATCTTGTTTGCTTTACTGTCGCCATTTAATTCCAATAACACACACACACACACACACACACATATATATATATATATATTCTGCAAAATTATTCTTACTACTTTGCGATATTTCGATTTTAATCTAGTCATATCATAGATTAATAATAAATAAACGTATAAGAAAATGTGCAAATTCAATAGAAAAAAAGAACCATTTAAACGAACACTCCAGAAATTATTATATACTTTTTAATAAAACAATTAAATCAAATATTGTTACAAATAACTTTAAAAAATAAACGTGAATCTGAAATACATTCAGCAAGTGTTTACTTTTTTTTACTTTCGTCTATGTTCGTGGTTCGACTGAGATTGTGTTTCCATGTTTTACGACGTCTTTTTATTCGTACGGCTTTTATTTCGACCCAGAAAAAAAACTATGCAAATGTAAGAAGAAAAAAAAAAGAATAGAAAATGAGTATAACTGTGCAAGTCTATGTGTTAAAAAAGTAACTAACAAGAATTAAATAAGTAAGAATTAGATAAAAATACTGGAAGCAAAAACAGAGACGGACGTAACGTAAAAGTAAAACGAATGCGAGAATTGCGATGGTCGTGGTCGAAATAGAGTGTACACGTTATTTGTTTGTGTCCGTGAAAGAGATGGCGTGACTGGTAATTACAATGTTTACCGACGCAGCTTGATGGCGCCATTGTCCGATGAAACGAGAAGCAAGGAACATCCCCGGAAATAACCGACCATTGGCTTATCATTCGGAAAGTTCTTGCTGTCAGGGATGCAGAAGGGAAGTCGACTGGCCGATGCCAATTCACCATCATCTATGATGTTTTACATCCATCATTCGCGAATGAGTCTGCCAATTATTGACACCCGCCGACTTATACTGACTCCTATATTATTACCGATAGACCAACAGAAAAACAGAACTATTACCAACAGTAAAATCTACAACAAATGCGTTTTATAATAATAATAATAATAATAATAATAATAATAATAATAATAATAATAATAATAATAATAATACCACTTTTTTGACAATAGCTTCTACTACTTTTCTCTGACACATTTATCTTCTTGTTCTACATTATTTATTCGAAACTATCACCATTATTATTATTATTATTATTATTATTATTATTATTATTATTATTATTATTGGCTCACAATGAGCTTTTACACAGGTCATCAATGATCTCATTGAATACTGCTTGTGGTGTTCCCTAGAATCCGATTGACAACAAGTCTCTCCAGATCTACCAGTACTCTCCACCTCTTTCGAAACCATTTGCAGAGAAAAATGTCATTATCGCAACAGCTTCTTCAATTTTTTTTTTTTGCAAATGGTATAGAAATTGGACGAGATTATTATTATTATTATTATTATTATTATTATTATTATTATATCATAGTCTAAACTTTTTTTATAATTGTACTTATTTTATTTTTTACTGTTGAGCATAAGGTCAATGAATTTGACTTTGAACAGTCAAGCTGTATCTTAGAACGTTTTTCCGTTTCTAACAGTAAATCATTTTACAGTATTAGAAACGAAATAATCTGGCCAATCTGATTAAGCAATTGATATAACCTTTTGTTATGGTCTCACTCGTTCTAATTGCAATAGAAATCACCTAACTCCTTCACATTTATAGCCCAATATCCATTTTAGATAGTGTTATATATAATTTCATGTTCTTTGTCTTGCAGTTGGAAGATACTTTTCTGTAGTTTAATCTTAGTGTATATTGCCCATCAGAGGGCAGGTCGTCGTTAGGCTTTAATTGAATTCTATGTGAAATTGATAATCTTTGCTGGTATTTTGTACATTATAAGGCATTATATTATCCAGGTTACCGGGCTCCTGCCTTACGAACCTTGTAGCTGATCATTTCTATGTTCTCTGTCCCACTTGTTTAATCTTTTTAGTATAGTTGTGTCTATGTATGATAGTTTATGTGTACATCTGTTTTCGTTTTTTTTTCTATTCCTCGGGGAGTAGTTAACGATTATGGAGGGATTGATGAATGTATTACATCAGTTGTGCTGTTAGTATTTTCCACAGTGTAGGTAAACATGTGAAGTTGGCTTGTAGTTGCTGGGGAAAGTTCCTTTTTATGATCTCTGTTTGGACCGGAGTTATTTTACATTGCATCATTCATTCTGGCACGTCGACTACGTGGCTTCAGTTTGTCAGGTTTTGGAATAGGTTCAATATATTGCTGTAAATTTTTTGGACTAGTATGTCTGCATTGCGTCGTTACCTGTTATTCTGCACTTTGTCATTTTTCGTAAGGTAGTCTCAAGTGTTTCCTTACTGATTTCATTCTCTGTCCCTTCTTCGATGTGGTTTTACTGTTATTCCATGTTTTCCAGCTTTTCAATGATTTTATGATTATCTTGTCGCTATTTCCATATCTGGCTGCAGTAGAGTTAAGGTTCTGTCGAGTTCTTCTTTGTTTTTTTTTTGTTTTTTTTATTTCTATTCATATTATGATAGAACTGGCTTCCATTGTGTGCCAAGGTCATAAGTATCGTCTTTATCATCCATTCAGGGCTGCTTTACATGCTTCATATTTCTAGTCTACTGTCTCTTATATTATTATTATCATTATTATTATTATTATTATTATTATTATTATTATTATTATTATTATTATTATCATCAACATCATCATGATTATTATTATTATTATCATCAACATTGTCATGATTATTATTATTATTATTATTATTATTATTATTATTATTATTATTCAAGGATTTTTCTTACTGCTGTCTCTACTATATCAGGATGTCTGAAGATATCGGTTGCCTGACCTAAAATGAAATTATCAGCTGCCTGAACTAAAATATTAAAGTTATTTTTACGCATTTGTAATGCTCAGATATATACAGCAATATATGTAAGATTCAAGTAATCAAGTTAGGATGCTCAGACGTTACTCACAAATGTATATTTATTAATATATATATATATATATATATATATATATATATATATATATACTAGTAAAAGTACCCGTCGTTGACTGGGTTCAAAAACAGCCTCCAGAAAAGAGATTCTGATTTATGAAAGTATGATAGGTTATGAAAAGGAAGGGTTGGAAAGAGATAGCTTCGAATTTGGGGGTATCAAAACCAAAGAAAAATATAATGAAAGTGAAAATATAATAGATAAACCCCATAATTTATTGTACCATACCTGTTCACACTAAAACACTTATCACAATATTCTATGGATCTATTTTAAAAAACCTTGTTAAAATGTGTGACATATTTCCATTCTATGGAAGTCAGGTGCGAACGAACACCCCATAATTTTACTATACCATATTTCTTCAAACATACACATAATTATCAAAGTATCCACAGGAAGATATGAAAAGTCTTTATTAAAGTATGTGTTTATTTCGATTCTATGGAGGACAGGCGCAAACGCAGACCCCACAATTTTATTATACCATCCCTATTTAAGTTAATGCATACTTATCAAAGTATTCTTATGTACATCTATATCAAAAACACTTGTAAACGTTTTTTTTAAATTTTTTATTTCCATAATTTGTGAACCAGGCGAAAACGCAGACCCCACAATATTAATGAATCACTGTTCTGCCAGCTCAAACATACCCATTTCTGTGTCTCGATAATCTTCTATGATTATATGCAATCAATTTTTTTTAAAATAGTCAATCATGTTGACCCTATTCGTGACCAGACACACACACACACACACACACACACAAATACACACACAACCATTCAGCTTTATATTATAGATATTAGTCATTATTAGCACGGAATATTTTTTCTATTGTGTCACCTTAATTAAAACTCAGCTAGAACCACATTCACAAAATATTCAGCACCAAGAAAATGTATTTAGATTAAATAGCTTAGTAGATTTTCCTTGACATTTTCATATTATAGAGGTAAGTTTCAACAGTATATGAAGAGAAACGTGGAAACATGTTGCATATTTAAAGCTATCTAATGTAAAACGACTAAGAAATAATTCAGTTGTACTTTTAGATGTGCAATGGAACTAATGACATGGCACAAATAAACGAAAGCAAGTAATTTTGCAGAGCATTATTTTTTCTTAAAACACAATCAATAAACTAAATATATAAGATCATTTTAATTAAAAGCACAGTTTTCTTAGCTGCTGTTTTGTTTTTTGCGGGTGTCGTTGCTTCTTTTCTCGGTTTTGCATGAGAAAACAATATCCTGTTTATGAACACTATTTCATTATATAGTTAATCATTCATTTGTTTTGGTTATTTGTTAGAGCTGCAGTCAATGGTAAACTGTCAAGTAAATAACTATTAAGCATGCGAGAGAGAGAGAGAGAGAGAGAGAGAGAAAGATAGGGGGGAAGTTATTACAAACTATTTATGCTAAGTTAAATGTTATCTTACGAATTCGTCAGAAAATCTAATAAAACATCAGCTTTCTCCATATCTCTCACCAAAACTCCGTTGCAATCACCATCAATCGTCTATCCAAAAATCACTATCGCATAAGTTACGAAGGGCGTTTAATAAGTAATACCCCTGACCAACTTACCATAGCAGTAGAACAACGAAACTTTCCACAGTTATCAGTCATTCTCTTCATATGGACCACCCAGTGCTACGCATTTCTCCCATCGTTATGAATTTCTCCCATCGTTTGATGCAGCTCTGGAGACCGTTTTTGTAGAACATCCCAGGTTGGTCCTCCAACCAAGCCGTGACTTCATAAATCAAGGCTGCATCATCTGGGAAACACTTTCCTGTAAAAACAACTTCATGGCTGGGAAGAGGTAAAAGTTAGAGGGAGCAAGGTCAGGAGAGTAGGGAGGATGGGTGAGGATTTCATAACCACACGCCTGTGCTTCTGATCTGGCGACATGCGAGTTGTGGACCGGAGCGTTGTCCTGCAGTAGTACCTTGCTGATCTTGCCCCGTCTCTTGATTTTGATAGCCTCCCTTAATTTCATCAAAAGTGAAGCATAATAGGCTCCTGTAATTGTGGTACCTTTTGCCAGAAAATCTATCATCACTACTCCGTCCTGGCCCCAGAAGACTGTGCGCATGACCTTGCCAGCGGAGGTCTGCACCCTTGCCTTCTTTGGAGGTGCTGAGTCCAAGTTCTTCTACTGCATTGACTAGGCTTTGGTCTCAAAAGCATAGTGATGGACTCAGGTTTCATTTTGTGTAATCGGTCTTTTGAAAAACTTTGACTCATCTTCTTGGCACATCTCCAAATTCATCCTTGAGCACTCGATGCGTTCTTGCTTTTGGAATGGTGTGAGCAACCTGGGAATCCATTTGGCAGACACCTTATGCATATGCAAATGGTTTTGAATTATAGTTTCCACAGACCCTGTATTAATCTAGACATCTTGAGTTATTTGCCGAATAGTATTGCGCCGATCTCCCAAAATGGAAGCCTTGGCTTGACGGACATATGCCTCATCAATGGCAGAAGGGGGGCGACCAGGTCTGGAAACTGTTTCCACAGACTTCCGGTCATGTTTGAATTCACGATGCCACCGTTTTATAAGGTCACATGATTGGGCATATCACCATAAGTTTCTTTCATTTCATCAAACGTCTCTTGTGGTGTGCGTCTTTCAAATACAAAAACCGGATCACTGCTCGACATTCAACAGGCACCATTTCACACCTGACTCAGTTCAAACACCTGTAAAACAGAAACCACAATTATTTCAGAGCTGTAATTGTCCACATACCCCGTAGAGATTTAAATCATTGCATATGCAAAATTTCAGCTAGATCAGACAACTGGAAGTAGGTCAAAGACATTACTTATTGCACGCCCCTTGTATATATAAAGTTGTTATCCTTGTGAAGATTAATTGTATTTTCGGACAGTAAATGCATACACTCTTAGCTAAGTCTTTTCTAATTTATATACGGCTTACAACTTTGAGAAGGAAGCACCGAAACAAATCACATTTATTTAATATTTTCAATTAGTATATAGAATATTATGGCACATTTCTCTATTTTCCTGGACAATACTTTTGTATATTTGCAAAGTTCATTCCCACGAATAAGTTAGATGCAAAAGGCAATTAGTGAACAATTGTTTTAAAATAATGAGTTTAAAACAAACAAGAATTCTCATTAAAGCAGAAAGAATACGCAAAAATGTCGATGAGAAAAAAGTATGTTTTTCAGAAATAAATATGTATTAAGAGTGTGTATTCGGTGGCAGCCCGACGATAAAGATGTATTTATATAATAAAATATTATCTGAGAACTTCCAAATACATACATTACATACACGTTGAAAAGAAATAACCTTCATATATGTAAATATATATGTATGTATATATATATATATATATATATATATATATATATATATATATATATATATATAATAGACTGCTCATGACCCGTTGGGTCAGTAAGTTAGCTATGGAATTAATGTATGAGCGTGACACTTGTGACGTAAAGAAAATAGTCTTTTATAAGGTGGCATAAACATTTCTATGAAAGTATATTAAAATGAAAAAAGAATATATATAGTTTTCTATGAGTTGTTCTATTTATAATTGGTTATTGTTAAAAAAAAACAATCTTACAAGCATTGAATTATAAGAGGTTTGCTATACTTATAGGAACATGTGCGCTGAGCAGATACCATAATACTTAAAGTTAAATTCGAATTTTGATATATCTTTTAATTTAAACGTAAAAAACAAACTGGGAAGCTGAAAACGTGCACAGTAAAACAATACGTTTTATTGTTGCTTTGATTATTTAGTTGTAAATAAAGGCGGTAGGTAAATCTCCGTTGTAAAATTCTCTTATGGTTGTAAACGGGTTAAAGTAGATTTATTTATAAGAAAATTGCGTTAAAATAACCTACACGTAATACGGAAATGAACAATGTAAACACATACAGAAAGTATTAACAATTGTTTATTTAGATAATTTAAATGCGAAAAAAAAATAATTGGGACGCTTAAAATGTACACAGTAAAACAGTATATTTTATTGTCGCGTTGAGTATGTGTTTATGTACGCATGCACAACCGAAAGTCATTAACCGCATGTTAGGTTACAACACCCGTTACAAGGTTATTTGAGTGTTATAATTATATAGATATAGCCACGCATAAAGTGGGAAGAAGGGACTGACGTTACCCAGGATTAAATAAGGATCAACAAATGTTCAATGCTACCATACATTTATTATCATTCATTTCACAATACCTTCTATATATTCAAAGAACCTATTTTTGATTTTATTCCTCAGGCTTTTCTCCTTGTGCAGTTGTCTCATCCACTTGTGGTATTAAGCTACATAAATGTGTTAATATAGGTGAATATTGGACCTCCGTTTTTTAATCGGATTTTTGGATTATAGATTTCCGATACTTATTTGAAGTGTTTCAATAAATAAATTACGAAAGAACACCCCCAAACACATCGGGGACATTTTTGTGATTTTCTTTTATAAGCTAGCCGTTTCGGTGTGCATAGGGGTCGAACTCGCATAAACATATATACTAAGTGATGTATATGTTTATGTAATAGTAATATAGAGATAGAAATCATGCCGTTTAAAATACAAATGTCATGTATAATTGTTTGGTTTAATTTTTAACAGGAGCATTCATTTTGGACAATCCCATTTCTTATCAAATGCCCAACTGTTGACTGAATCCGCCGAGCATTTCCACTTATGTGGTAATAAAACTTCTCATTGTTTAGTGTGTTGAACATCGAATTTTGTTTTTAATGAAATTTTGCTGATTATCGATTTTAGATACTTATTAGATGCATACCTATACAAAGCCTACGTAAGAGCAGTCCAAGACACAAAGAACATTGTGTGAAATGTCACAAAAGTCGCTCTAACCATTTTGGAGTACGAAATCACACAACAACATAAACATTCTTATATAATAAAATAATATTACATTATATATATATATATATATATATATATATATATATATATATATATATATATATATATATATATATATATATATATATTTATTCATTTATTTACCAGTGGTGAAAAAACCGGACTAGAGTGCTCAATGTGTAGTCAGTGCAGTATATAAGAAATTTATTACTGTGAGTCCAGAATGAGTTTACAAATTGTTTCAGCTAGAGGAAAATCCTCAAAGAGAGGAAAAAATCCAACTAGCATCGTATATATACTAGCAAAAGTACAAGTCGCTGACTGAGTTCAAAAACAGCCTACAGAAAATGGACTCTGCTTTATGAAAGTATGATAGGTTATTAAAAGGAAGGGTTGTATTGAGATAGCTTCGAATTTGGGGGTATCAAAACCAAAACAAAATATGATGAAAGTCAAATATAATTGATAAACCTCATACTTTATTATACCATACCTGTTCACAGTGAAAAACTTATCACAATATTCTGTGGATCTATATTAAACAACCTTGTTAAAATGTGTGACATATTTCCATTCTACGTAGGTAGATATGAAAAGTCTTTATTACACTTAGTGACTATTTCCATTCTATGAATGCCAGGCGCAAACGCAGACCCCACAATTTTATTATACCATTACAAAGTTAAAACATACTTATGAAAGTATTATTATGCATATCTATATCAAAAACACTTGTAAACGTTTTTTTCTTAATTTTTTAATTTTTGATTTCCTCACTTTGTGGACCAGGCGCGAACGAAGACCCCACAATTTTAATGAACCACTGTTCTGCCAGATCAAACATACCCATTCCTGTGTCTCGCTACATCTTCTGTCATTATATGTAATCATTTTTTTTTAAATAGTCAACCATATAGGAGCCTATTCGTGACCAGACACACACACACACACACACACACACACATACACACACAGACATTCAGCTTTATAATATAGATATATATTTCCTCCCAAAACATCTAGCCTGTAGACAAAACCTTGCTGCTATGCTTTCAAATGATCTGAAATAAATCCAAGAGGGGACTTGATTCGAAATATTTCTCATATATTATATCTTCCCCCCTCTTTTGTAAATACGGTACGATTATGAATATCTTCAGTATAAAATAAGCCGTATACACTGTGAAATTTTCTTTATGTATGAAACCAACAGGAAAGGTATAACATATGAGACATCTTTGGAATAAAATCTCCTCTTGCTGTTATTATAGATTATTTTAAATCATAGTAGAAACTTTTTCTCTCCCCACCATAAAGGCCAGAAGTCTGAAGAAAATATCAGATATTTAGTAATTCATATGCAAAACTTGGAAAACAAATGACTATGATTGTAGTACTGGTTAAGGTGCAGTATCTTGTCACTCACAAAATTCTTTAAAATTACCAGTATTTTAGATTATCAAGGCTGATGAAAACGAAAATAAAAAAAAAAAACAGTAAAAATCCCAAGAAATGAGTAATTTCACAGATATGAAGAAATCGGATCACTTTTATGTACTAATTTCACATAAAATGAGCATCGACTTCATGGTCAAGATGACCATAAAGAGGGTACTCATTTTTCGTTAAATTAATATAGAAAAATGATCACCAATTCTTGAAACAATAATGTGCGACTACATGGGCAAAGTCATATATCCCAGTACACAAAACATTTCATTAGCTTTCCAACGAGGGTTCATTTGTAAAATTTTGATCAGTAGTTGCCGAAATTTAAAAGGTATAAAATTGCCCCCAAAGTGGTATATCTACATATGGATATGTCCATGCTCGTCGTCAAATAGCATATTGAATTGCTAACCCCTTTGGTTCTATGGGCGGAAACTACATGAGTATTTGCAGGGTTTTTTTTTTAATAATACTATTCTATAGTTAAAAGTGTGTGACCGTTGGTTAAAAAGAACCTATACTTTCAAACCAATAACTTTATAACATATAAAAATCGACAGAACAGTAACTCTATAATAATATAAACAAAATCTGCAAGAATTAAAACATAATATTGAAGTGTGCTTTATGACCGGGCGTTGCCGGGCGTTCGTGCTAGCTTCGATAAATACTTTTGCAGTTTTAACAAAAAGCTACAATAATTTTAAAACATCCCCATTTACACTGAACGTCTACAGAATGCCAACCTCAATATATTACATAGGAATGACTCACCTGTGTAATTTTCACAGGCCCCACTTGTTAGATTATTATGTAGATTATATGCTCGATATGTAACTTAAATGTCAAATGATCATTTTTTCCCGTCATTTCTTCTTTCTTTTATATGCAACGAGAATGGTTTTAGGTAAACTGATTGGCAATCAATAATTTCTCTACAGACGGATCAGTGTTTAGATGAAAACTGTCTTCTATTTTTTTTGTTTATATTTAGTAATAATATGAAACCTTTGTTTTTCTTGTATTTTGAATATATATGGATATCAACAATTTAACCATATATGACCATAATCAGATTGATATAGTGTTTTTACTAATATGAACAAAGGTAAGTTCTGTTGCGTATTACTAATATGAAATGTACGAATATTCGGAGGCCCAGCAACTCTATTTTAGAATAATATAATCTAATTAAAATCGATATTTAACTAATTGCATTTAACATTTAGATGATTTAATTATGATTTACATACCCCCAAAAATAAATAAACACACTACAAAGCAATGCTTCGTTTAGAGTTTAAAATTTCTTGGCATTCAATATTCTTTGCTTACGATTAAGATAAAGTTTCTATTTTTTGTCTGACCCCTCACGAGTAATGACTTCAGCGAAACCAAATTTTGGAATGCCAACAAAACACAGATAAGAAAACCATTCAGCGAATTGAGTAAGCTAATGTATTATGTTGAGATATTAATGTAAATCCCTGCAGAACACAACATGATAAGGAAATCGCTGTTCTTTCGAGGGACCCAGAACAAAGCTTTTGTTTATGTTGTGGGTATATCAATTACCCGCCCGGGGATACAATAAATGTATCTACTTCGGGGGTTTGGGGATGTGTGGTTCAGTGATCAGGACGGCAGACAGGAAGACCAGATTGACAAAGGGTTGATCTTACATGAAGAAATTTTACTGCGTTATGTTTTTTCTAGATAGTAAAGGATGGCTGAAAGGTGGCAACTATTCTGATTGGTCGAACAGAAATGTTTAGAAAGAGAGAGAGAGAGAGAGATGTAGAGAGAGAGAGAGAGAGACCAAAATCTATCTTGAAATATTTAGAAGTTATATTTGTCTTTCTATTTATTTCTGTGGCATCACTTTCCATACTCGAATCATATTTGTAGAAAAAGTTTTAATGATATTGTAAGTTAGAAATGAGCACACGTTATACACATTGGAATAAATAGATTAAATAGTTTGAATTTAGGGTTTTCAGTAGATAGTTCGATAAGCATGTGTTAATATTAGAATTTAAAAAAAAATGACAATATTTTATTCAATGTGTACAGACCCCAGTAGTCATGTAGTCTATAGATTTGAAGTTTTTAAAATACACCCGTGGTTATGTTAGTTGTTATTAGCTTTACGTATACAACGAAAAGTCGTCAGTAGGGCTATGACAACAGAATATTCCTATCATTTTGTTGACTCTCGACTATATATCCGACACAGTTACACAGTAATCAATCGAGATCCACATGCCTCTATAAAAAAAGCATATAAGGTATCAATATATACACACTCGAGAGTAAAAACAATGAAAAGAATATGCTGCTGTCCTAGCCCTAGTCATCAGTAAAAAAATAGTTAAAATTAGCCCTGTATTTGTTGTGATAATGTTACAATGGAAAATCATAGATTGGCACCGATTTAAGCATCTACCAGGGAAATAATTACAAAAGGGTCAAAAACTACAGAATCACTTGTATTTAAAGAAGTTGCAATCGGAAACGAGATAATGACCTGCTACATTAGTATGTCGGATCCATAATCTATCAATGCAGGAGAAATTTTTCCCCATCTGCAGCTCTTCAGATTCGCCAAATTCCGCTTTCTTAGACCGCAGCTGTAGCTTGGATATGTAGATCATTGCGGCAAATATCAGGTATGTTTGAAGCTATAAAAAATCTGATAATCAGTCCATGCGATGGTAACAATGGATTTGATGTAAATGAAATACACTCCTAAGATTAAATAGAAATAAAACATTTTTAATATAATAACGTACTCTATTCGA
>NW_027633380.1:0-161397 GCF_053919585.1 Euprymna scolopes
TGGCAATGTGCTTTGTTTAGGGTGAAAATGTAATATATATATATATATATATATATATATATATATATATATATATGACTGCTTCATTTAATCACATGAATTAATATACAAAAGTATAGATTTATGCGTAAACTTTAAGTATTTACTTCAACAGTGTGCAATGATGCACAAGCCTGATGAATCCTAGCGTGGATGAAACGCGGACTATTCTGTGTAGCTTAATCGCCATACATATTTTATAACTTACTATATATATATATATATATATATATATATATATATATATATATATATATATAAGAAACAGATAGGAATATTCTAAATAAATTTAATATTGACACGTGTATTTGTAAGTGTTTCTTTTCTTACCAAATTTACTGTGGCACTATGAGAGGTATTACTGGTGAAATATTGGTGGATAGATAAATAGTAATTTAATTACTAACTACACATGAAAGATGGATCATCAAACTTTTTTTTTTGCATCATATTAATCAATATCAAAATTATAATTTCAGTAAATCACTAAATGAAATCGTATTGTGTCAGGAGTTATTGTAAACTTATAAATATACTGTAATAGGATTAAATGCTCAGGTGAACTCAGGTGGATATGGTGGCGGTGAATGGGTTGCACACACGCAAATTAATTCCATTTGAGGAATGCGAGGCCTCTTCTATTGTCTATTGAAATGCATAATTGGACCAGAAATATGTGAGAGATTATCGGTCAAAGATGTAGAACAATGGCTAATGCGAAATATTAAACATCCTCAAATGAAATAATGTTTATATAAATCGACACAAGAAAAAGCAAACAGACACAGAGTTTGGTCACAGACGGAGGATAATCTGCCAAAACCACCCCCACCTCCATCACGCGCCTTCACTGATGTCACACCATGCCCTATTAAAATCGGAAAGACTGTTATTGGAAATAAATAAAAAATGTATAACCCAGCTGTGCGTGTTTTATTTAGCTACCAAGTGTATATATCGAGACAGTTACAAATATTGATTTTAGAAATTATATATTTTATTAAATTATATATTATATATTATATATTATATATATTGGAAGACCGGCCATGGCGGATATATAACAAACTGATGTTAAGCCATATCCTTTATAACATGATATTAATGCAGGTGTGCCTAAGAGCTCAATACTGTAGCATATAAGACGTTTCTGAAATTTTGAGATGAGGATTGGTTATATGTATTATTATTCAACGGACTACTGTTCTCATCTTGAGTGTGATTTTTACAATGTTTCGGTCGATATAACCTCCGACCTTCTTCAGGTGTATCTTGTCGAACTCGGGAATGTTTCTTTAGAACTCGGGAATTTGGACGGAATTTCGAGCGGAACCTTTTATTTACTTCACGGTGGTAGCATGCTCTTGTTCTGTCAGCCATGACTGGACAGAGGTCCTATGTAATTCGCAGATGTATATTTCGGTCGCCCACGCTGAGGAATGAATCTTCAACCTTCAGGAGAATATCACTTTTACGATTGATTTTTCCCACTGCGACACGGGTCCTTGCGTCAAGCACGAACACCATTAGAGCAGATTGTCAGGATCTTTACGAAGTGTTTTTCAAACTTCGTGAAACAGCTGACATACAAATAAAAAACCGATCATCTCCAAGTATCAGTTTTTTAAATTTTGACTTCTTATCAGTCACTTTTCTCCGGAGGAAGATCGATTAAAACGTTTTGCACATGTCTGACTATCCTATATACATAATTTACAGTCTATAGATAAACAATTCGTGGAGTATATAGGTTGAGAATTGTCCTCACGCACGCATTTTCACTTTTATAGAGATATAGATATTTAAAATGGCCTTTACTGCTTAAATGTACGCGATTGTCTTGATTTTTAGTTGAATAATACTTGTAGATTGGATAATACTTGTAGAAGTGTGACACGATGACGTATTTTGCTAGTGCAGTATGAGTTGATTAATTAAGATAAGAAAAGTGCGTCAAATATCTTGTAGTAATAGAAAACAATTTACTTTATATTGTATTTTGAATGCATTAAAATATAACATGGGTTAATATTTAAAATAAGATTAGATTTTATTTCTGCGGAATAAGTTGAATGAAAGAAGGCGCTGTTTACCTGGCACTTTTATTTGCTGGATATCTAAAAAAAAAAAAAAGAAAAAAAAGAATGAATTAAATTGAAATCATCGGTACTGGTGCAGTGCATGAACTGGGTGTTTATTTTACATATTAGAAACGAGATTTTTCATAAGTGTCCGGTATGGCTAAACCAACAATGACATATACTGTTACCGCGTTGAAATAACGTTATTTATAAACCCTTTCTAACCATGGAGAAAAGAGGGTGCTTCGCAACTAATCTGTACTTTCGTCTAACCATTTAATAAAACAAAAATATTGTAACAATTGAATTTAATTTAACAAAAACAATAATACTTTGAACGTGTGTCCCAGTGTTTTAAACAGTGCCGCATTTTCAGATGCTGCTCGAGCGCGAGCAGACATTTACGAGAATTCTGGTTCGTAATATGCATAATTACTGATTTCCGGTTAGTAAAATGCACAATTACTAACTTCCGGTTCGTACGATGCCCTAGTGTCGGAATTAGCATACCGACGAGTAGGGGGGGGAAGAAAAGACGGTTTAAGTCTTGCAACGAAATGTCGACGTTACTTACAAGCAGTCTTTCCTTGTAAAAGTAACAAATGGGTAACGATGGTCGAAGTGCAACTTGTCTAAAAGACTACAACAACTACTACCACAACAGTAGAGCGGCCACCCCTTTTATATACTCCAACTCTCAGTCAACGAGATTCACGCGTGACTGGAATGTCTATTTAACTTGTAAGGAATAGGCACTCAGGTTATTTGATTAACGGACCACCGGCTGTGTTAGTCACAGCTACCAGCACTCCTTTCTTCCCCACCGACCTACCCTCGGCAAGTCAACCAATTCAAAATTCTCTCACTAGCACTCAATAATGTTTTCTCTATTTTCAGTTTATTATTAATTGTTTTGCTATATTATCGATGTCTATATCTGTGTAAATGAAGCGTTGTTTTATAACGTAACATTCCTATAGCATTTATTTGCCTAAAACCATACATATGTAAAATTTTACAAAGTTTAAATACAGAATGTGTCTTAGATTATGTTTACGAAATCACATAATTAAAACAACAGGAAGCAGAAGGAAAATAAAAATAATAAATAAAAACAGATTACCGTTTGAAACACACTTCTCGCCATGGCGACGAAATCCCCGTTTACATTGACAACCAGAAACTCCATCGAGAAGACCGCATTCACTATTGGCTCCACATGGTTTCATCTTTTCCGCCTTCACTTTACCGTTGAGTTGGCAAGTTATTTTCGATTGACATTTTGAATCAGTAAAAACTTCGTTAAGCTGTCATGAAAGAAATCGAAGAGGAAAACTTTAAAAGATTAATCATAAATTCAAAGAAATATTTCTAAACAACGTGATAATAACGTGAATATATATATATATATATATATATATTGATATATTCATTGATATATATATATATATATATATATAACTATCTTAGCAGTAACTATCTTAGTTGTATAGGACGCGTTGCTTATAACATCATAGAATGTAGAACTGGATAAAATATAAGAATTTAAATCGAGGCATAGCAAATCGATTGCGCCGTGGCCCATATGGTTAGGTTGTCAGTATTGCACACTTCATGCGTGCGACGACCTGGGTTCGCGCCTATGTCGGAGCACGTCACTGATGAGATGCAGTACATCGAAACCCACTTTGGGTCTGGTGTTGTCGATGTAATTGCCGATTTTCTATCTAATTCTGGGTTCTAGCTTTATCGTGAACGGGTATATATATATATATATATATATATATATATATATATATATATGAAAGAAAATTAAAACTGTGAATTCAATTACAATTGTTTAATAACGTGATACGGATGACGCATATTTACAATAATCATAATCCTATCAAACTCATATCCAATCGCATTTCTCAAACAAACATTAAAGAATTATAAAATATCTGTGTTCACAAATCGATGATCGTTACAATTAAAATCATTTAAACTTGTTTGTATTCATGCAATTTAAGATGAAATCAATCACTTACATGCAAGTGTATTATCCCGAATATAACAAATAATGCTCATTTGGACTTATATATTTTTAATCTGCAAGAAATTACTTACGCGCAAGTAGTTTCCTTTATGTTGACAACCACATTTTGAAACGTGAACACATTCATCACCGCTAAGAATGAATCCTTTCTTACAAACACATCCTTCTCCACGAGCTGCACATTTTGGCTTCCGGTTGGTGCAACTAGGTTGGCATTCAAATGCGTTGAATTGATAAACTTTATTCGATTCACATTTCAAAGCTGAAAATATAAATAAAATATTTTGAAATATGCCGTTTATCTTAATGAGTTATAATTTTATTATTAGATTTATAAATCATCTGATCATTGTTATGCATTTTTACATTTTATTTCTGTTGATGAAATTAATCGATATAAAACACTCAATATGCACACACACACACACACACACACACACACACCTTTTTTTTAAGAACTGTATTTTTGGTTGAAAAAAACATGTAGGTTATCCCGTCAATAAAAACTGTACTTTATTCGAAATATATTCATCTAAAAATAATTCTTATCGCAAGAAAAATGGCAATATTTATTTTTATAAAAAAATTAAATTACTATAATTTAAATGATTAAATAGAGGAAATATATTAGTTTTATTTATTTCCAGAATATTGCACTGACAATTAAAATCTATCTCGAAAAGACATTGAAATTTTTACTAGTATTAAGTATTAAATTATGTGAATTACATTTTTCTGTTGATTAAAACTAAAACAAAAAATACATAATCATTGAATAGCATATAATATTCATTATAAACGCCTTCTTATGTTTTATGGAAAAGATTTCATTGTATCAATTGAAATTTTCCCAATATATATAAAAAACAATTGTCTTTTTCCCAAACAAGTTTTATAACAAGAATATAACACTTAGTAAAACAAATATATCACATTTCTAAAACGTTTTGTATTAAAAAAAATTAATGATTAGTTAAAATAAAAACACTACATTTCGAAAAAAAAGTTTTGTATTAATGATTAGTAAGAAAAATACCACATTTATAAAAAGTTTTGTACTAAAAGCATTAATAATTATCAAAAAAAAGCACATACCGCATTTATAAAAAGTTTTATATTAAAAACATTAATAATCAGTTTACAAAAAACACATACCACATTTCGAGACAAGTTTTAAATTAAAAAGATTAATAAATAGCTAAAAAACAAAAAAACACATACCACATTTCGAAAAAGTATTTATATTAAAAGGATTAATAATTATTTACAAAAAAACACATACCACATTTCGAAACTCTTCTCCAATTAACAGCAACTCCTAATTCCTCACATTCGCGCACAAATCCTTCAATTGATTCGCAAAAAACGTTGTTGATATTTTCTTTGTTTCCTTGATACATACACGTGTCAATTTTGCAAGATTCAATGTACTCTTTCACACGGATCGGACCGAGCTTTCTCCTGCATGCAGTGAAAGTAGCATGCATGATGACGTCACATCTTTTTGTTTGTGATGCCGGGCATTTCATGTTGACGTCGCTTACGTCACATCTGAATAAAACAAAAATATATACAAGTTATTACCATAAAGAGAAACGATTGCATATTATAAATTACCATATCATTTTATTTTTTTTTACATAGGCATAACCACATCAAAGTCCAGAGACCACTCGGGGATAAGGGTTAAAAGTGTACAGTAGTCAGTTGGACAATAAAATACTCGTTACTAATGGAAATACGGTAAATTTTTTAACAAGTGGAATGGTTCATCAATAACTTATTTACGTTAGACTTGAAGATAGCCATATTGTAGTCAGCCGGAAAGCAGGAAAACGGAAGACAATTCCACAGGCGTGCAGTTCTAAGAAAGAAGCTGTGTTCATGGAATCTACATTTAGGTTTAGGCACAGATAAAGAGTGGGGGGAATTATTGATAGCGTTTTCAGCTAGGCGAGTGTTTCTTGTGAAAGTTTGGCGAGGGGGGGCATAAATTGAAGCTCAATCGAACACTTTCCATGAAAATAACGATAAAGCAGAGACAAACTCGCAACATCTCTTCTGTGAGATAGAGGTTGCAGCGAAGAGAAAAGAACATCTCCTACGAGGCCACGAAGTCTATTTTGTACTCTGTCAAGGCAGGACAAGTCCTTTCTAGCAGCTCCTGCCCAGATGTGGCAACAGTATTCCATCCTTGGACGTACCTGGCTCTTATATAGATAGAGAATTGCATCAGCAGTTTCTGACGATTTTTTTCTCGCTATTCTCAAAATCAACACAGAGACGAATTTCAAAGTATAAGTTTATTTACAATTAAGCTTTCTGTTCATTGATAAAGAGAGAGGGACTTTAGTTTTAAAGGATGTCCATCGGCCAAATTGTATAAATTAAATATGTTAACTTTAATATTTAAACAAAATGACAAATGTGAATAAAAACGAAAAACAAACTATTTGACTATTGTTATACTTATGTTACCGAATTGGTTTTTCGTCCTTCTTATGTATTTATTTACTTCTAGTATAAAACGTTCCTGTTGCCATTCTCTTTTACGTTTTCTTGTTACTATCCTTTTTACGATTGCTGTAACTTTTAAGGGTACTTTTAAAGTGTCTGTGTTCTTATCAACGTTCTTACTTATGTGGGTGTGTGTATGCTCTTAGTTCTTGCCTTGAAAGGTCTCGACGTGTACGTACAAATACATAATCGTACATACCTGCTTGCCTTGTCCAACGGATATCTTCTTGGACGCTGGCCTGCCATCTCGTGGGGAGTGGTCACTGCAGCAGACAGACGCATTGATAACACAAGATGGATTTGAAGCTTCAATTATTTTATTAAAAGGCAAGCCTATATCTGGACCCTTGGTTGTCGGAGACTCAAGATTTCCCGTCTACATTCTCTGCTGCCCAAGATCAACTTTCAGCCAACGTGGTCCCAACCGGAAACATACAACCACAATTCAGTGTCACCCCTAACTTTCGGTGCACGTCACCCCTAATTTCCGGTGCATTCTATCTAGGTTGACAAAAGGTGACTTGAGTTTGACGCCTATCAAACCCAACCTTTTGTGACCCCCCTAAACTCGCTGATTGGAATCGACAATATACTTACATAAGTTACTATTTCTAGAAACTACCTATATAGCATTTAAGCTGGGATTCCCAATACTACACTCATACATTTCGTTGCTTAGGTTATATGTAAAATTGTTTTGATTGTATGAATCAAATATGATAACTTAAAAAGGAAACGAAAAACAAACTATTTGACTTACTTTGTTTGTGGTTTGTCGCTGTCGTCTTTCACCTTAAAACTGTTTCCAATTAACGAAAATCTGTTGCGATTTTTCGACACGTCTTCCCCTTCTTTCGTTCGGTAGTCGTCTTTCTTCCTGTTGCAATTTCCACAGATTCCGGTCAACTTGTTAGAAAACGTACCAGGAACTTTCACTGAGACTCGATGTTTCCCGTCAAACTGAACACGGAGACCCCATTCTGTTGAAACTGTAACCCAACCACGAGAATATGTGATGGCATATCCCAAATCGCTGTTGATGGGTAATGACCTTTGCATACCATTCACCTACAATGATAAGTAAAATATATCGATTATGTATTGTACAACATTGGCCAGTTACATATTTTTATTTCCATTTGCTAAATATATAGAAAACTATTTTATATAGATTATATTAAATATGTGATAAAATTTATTACATTAAACATAATTTTCATACAGTCTTATCCATCAGCATTTTCTATTTACACCAATCCAATCTTGTTATTCTTTTATAAAGTATTGAATTTAAACTAAAGGAAGATACACCATTTAAACTCGACGCAAATCATTTCTTCATTTGCATATTTTAAAGCTAAATATTAATCAGAAGTGGCATTTCCAGGGCATTCATCGTCAAGCCTAAATATCAGCTGATGCGATATTGCAAACAAACACAGACGGAATTTGATGAACGACATTATCATTATTATTTTTAAATTTTATTTTGAAAAATTAGTTCACCGGGCAAATTATTTCTCGTAATATATAATGATCAATAGAGAATTGATTCTTTAATAATACATATGCTATCTGGATAAGATAAAATTTCATATTTAAGCGTATTGTACGTCCAGGCAAAGCCGGGCTGCCAGCTAGTATATATTTATATTCCAACGCATTCTATTTGCCCTAATCCATATTGTGATTCTTTTATAAACCATTGATTAAATATTTATTACTTACGAGTACTTTATTTCGTGGCAAAAGTCTAATTGTCTCAGTCATGAAAGATTTCTCCTCCAGTAATCGAGTACATAAAGATGAACTACATCAAAAGAGATACTACACTGTGATCCTGGCCCGAAGATTGTTATTTTTTTATAAACCATTGAATAAATAGTTACTACTTACGAGTACTTTGTTTCGTGGTAAAAGTCTAATTGTAACACCATTCAGTTTGACATCGACCATTCGGGTATAAGATACGCGCGTGTTTCCACGATGTTCATTCTTAACTTCAACAGCAAAGAAATGGGGTGCTCCCGTTGTGTTTGTAGCCAATGTATATTTGCAAATTCCCATGAAATGGATCATCTGTCCATCAAATGTACGATAATGAGGATCACCGGATGCTGAGCAGGAACAATCTGGTTTTACTATAAAACAAAACAAATATTTTGATATTCTGATGACAATTTGATCCACGTGGGCGAACCTGAAAAGACATTACGTTGTTAAAACTGTCGTATATGTTATTATGACATAGAAAAGCTACTGAATTTTTTAATATTGTGTAATGAAATATTACTTTACGATATTATTATTTATTATAGACATAATCTATATTCCTATAAATTTGTTTGTTTTTTGTGTATTGATATTCATATTAAAATCCTTTTTTTTATTAAAAAGAAAATACAACTTTGTTATATATGAGTCGTGAAATTGCATTCATCTGCAAAATATCTAGCTAATTTGCATATTCATTTAAACATTTATTTTAATTAATTCCTGATATTAAAATAAATACAACAACTCTCTGGTCCCCCATCGCCAATCTTTCACGAAAAACACTCGTCTAGCTGAAACCACTGTCAAAATTTTTCCCCCCTCTTTATCTGTGCCAAAATCCAAACGTAGGTTCCATGAACAAAGCTTCTTTCTTAGAAGTGCACGCCTGTGGAACTCTGTTCCGGTTGCCTGTTTCCCACCTGACTACAATCTGGATGTCTTCAAGTCCAATCTAAACAAATTCTTGATGAACCGCCCCCTTAAGTAAGACACTTTGTCAAATCTCCAATGCTAACGTACTTAACACGTAATGACCCTTATCGCCGAGTGGCTTCCGGGACTTGATAAGTGGTGACTACCTTGTAAAAAAAAAACTGATGACGGGAACTTTTTAACAAGATGTATGACTCATTTATCCTCCGAATTTTTACAAAATTATCAAACGATCATTTACTGTGTAAAAAATTACAGCTATATCAGCTGGTTATAACTACTGATTAAAAAAAAAACATAATTGACCTCGAACGGAAGAGTCGGAATGTAACTATATTATCGCTGGCTTTGAAAATACTTGTCAGGCGGCTTGGTGTGGACACGACTGGTAATAAATGCCTTTCCTTTTAACTGAAAATAAAAACCCGTGTCAATTTTTTTTTACCACGTTACCTGAAGATCGGTGTCTAATAATCCGGATAATTTTCTCAGTAATAAATGGAACTTGAATAAGTAAAGTTTATATTATTATACGAATCAATTTAAACCAAGAAAATTTTATACAGTTTGTACATTTTACAGTTTGTAAATTTTACAGTTGAATATTCAAGTAAATTGGTAATTCTTCCTCAAAATAATTAAACGCAATTTGTAAATAATAGTTTAAATAAAATTAAAATATATTTACCGAGAGGCAGCGGAAGAGGCAATGCTTCACCTGACAAAATAACGAAAGAATATTTTAGTTGAATGATGCCAATATATTTAAGCGCGACGGTTAAATAATTATTTCAGTTGTAAATGTCACCGAATATATTGCGTTCACATCACGAAAATGGCTGATAACTGTTGGCAATACAATTGAAACACAGTTAAATTTATAAAGCAATAGAAAAGCTGACAATTGAAATGTGGAACATGTAGAAATTCGTTATCAGCAGTAAATTTTTTACAAGATGGAACGATAAAATTGTCGCCATGGAAAAGACCACATGATTCCATTTCCGTTTGATGAAAACCGTTTTTTTTGTAGCTGACCATCTACTATTTGGCCAGTTTTGTACAAATCCCAACAGAGATAGGAGCCTTCTATCATGCTTGAAAGTGACACAATGTTCACAGTTATGACAACAGGACCATTGCCAGCATCCTCAAAATGCAAATCTGGACGATTCAATGCTTGAGAGCACAGCTCAACGGAGTTTCCGGTCACGCTTATGGTCTTTAGTATGATTTCAAGTGAGGGCCACACCATGCTATATCACATCTTCGAAGTCGGCTTGAAAGTCAACAAAGTGTACCTGGATGTGCTGAAGAGTGTTATTATTCGCTGGTGTAATCAGCTGGCCGTTGGCAAACCTCGGGCGAGGCAGCAGGACTCGGCGCCGGTCCACAATCCAAAGAGAACCAGGCTTGACTTCAGAAAGAGTACTACGATTTGTACCTTTCTCTCACTACCCCCCTCCTTTTCCGACCTTAACCCACTGGATTATTTCCTTTGGTCATACGTCCAGAACATCATCAGCATGATCTCCCACAACACCAACGCCAGCTTGATCGCCGCCATCCGCCGAATATTCAACGAGCTCCGCCGACGATTGTGGAAAAGCATACTCCCAGTTACGGACCTGTATCGAGGCTGAGATAGAGGCTGAAGGCGGATACATTGTTGTGTTTTTTTCTTTCAAATTTGTCGTTCAGCCCATCTGTACTTAACGAGAAAATAAGTACAATAGAACCCCGCGATACGGTGGCCCGAGATACGTTTTTTAAGGTTTCGATTTAGAATACGATGTTCTTCACGACAATGGTTACGGCAGTTATCCCACCTTACGATTTTATTTAGAATGTTATCTAATTATATACATGTGTATTATATACTGCACTGTACTTGTTACTTATTTTTAATATATACTGTATAAAAGTATGAGTTCAGATATGGTTTTAAATATAAGTATGTTATAAATATAAGTATAACGTTTTTAATATCAGTATAACGTTTTTAATATCAGTATAACGTTTTTAATATCAGTATAACTTATATAATATAAGTACAACGTTTTTAACATAGTATAACATTTTTAATATTAGTATAAAATTTCAAATATCAGTACACCGTTTTTAATATCAGTATAATGTTTTTAATATAAATATAATGATTTTAATATATGTATAACGTTTTCATTATCAATATAACGTTTTTAATATAAGTATAACGTTTTTAATATAAGTATAACGTTTTTAATATAAGTATAACGTTTTTAATATAAGTATAAGTTATTTTATGACTATAATGTTATTAATTTCAGTATATTGTTTTTAATATAAGTATAACGTTTTAAATATTAGTATAACGTTTTTAATATCGCTTATAAGTTTTTAAAATCCGTATAACGTTTTTAATATACGTATAACGTTTTTAATATCAGTATAACGTTTTTAATATATGTATAACGTATTTAATATACATATAATGTTTTTAATATAAGTATAACTTTTTAAATATAAGTATAGCGTGTTTAATATAAGTAATAAAGTTTTAATATTAGCATAACGTTTTTAATAAGTATAATTTTTTAAATATAACTATGATGTTTTTAATATAAGTACAACGTTTTTATATTAGTATAACTCTTTTAATATAAGTATAACATATTTAATCTAAGTATTACGTTTATGATATTAGTATAACGTTTTTAATATAAGTATAATAATTTTAATATAAGTATTTTGTTTTTAATAATAGTATAGCGTTTTTAATATAAGTATAACGTTTTCAATATCAGCATGACTTATTTAATATAAGAATAACGTTTTAAATATCAGTATAAGTTTTTAATATCAGTATAACGTTTTTAATATGAGTATATTGTTTTTAATATAAGTATAATGTTTTTAATGAGTACAACATTTTTTCTATCAATTTTTATATCAATAATAAAATTATAACATTTTTAATATAAGTATACACATTGTAATATATGTATTACGTTTTTAATATCAGTATAACGTTTTTTTTAATATCAGTATAACTTATTTAATATACGTATAACGTTTTTTAACATAAGTATAACGTTTTTAATATAAGTATAACATTTTTAATACAATTAAAACGTTTTTAATATAAGTATAACGTTTTTAATATAAGTATAACTTTGAAATAAGTATAACGTTTTTAATATCAGTATAACGTTTTTAATCAGTAACGTTTTTAATCAGTAACGTTTTTAATCAGTATAACATTTTGATATAAATGTTACGTTATTACTATCAGTATAACGTTATAATATCAGTATCATTTTTTTAATATGAGTATTATTATGTTAATATATGTATGAAGTTTTATATATAAGTATAACGTTTTGAATATTAGTATAACGTTTTTAATATAAGAAATTTTTTTTAATATAAATATAACGTTTTTAATATCAGTATAAAATTTTTAATATAAGTATAACATATTTAGTATAAGTACAACGTTTTGATATCAGTATGAATAAGTATAACATATAATGTTTTTAATTCAATTATAACGTTTTAAATGTAAGTATAACGTTTTTAATATCACTATAACGTTTTTAATAACGTTAATTCATATATAACGTATAACGTTTTTATTATCAGTATAACGTTTTTAATATCAGTATAACATTTTTAATATCAGTATAATGTTATTAGAGTTAAAAGTTATAAAGTAAAAAGTTTATAAGTATAAAATTATACTGATATTAAAAAAGTTATAAAGTTATAATGATATTTAAAAAAGTTATACTTATATTAAAAACGTTTTAATGATATTAATCAGTGTATTGTTTTTAATACAAGTATAACGTAATGTTTTTAATATCAGTAAGTTTTGAATATCAGTATAACGTTTTTAATATATTTATAACGTTTTGAATAGAAGTATAACGTTTTTAATACCAGTATCACGTTTTTAATATCAGTATAACGTTATTTATATCAGTATAACTTTTGTGATATAAGTATAACATTTTTAACGTTTTTTAATATCAGTATAACGTGTTTAATATTAGTATAATGATTTTAATGTATGTATAACGTTTTTATATCAGTATAACATTTTAATATATGTATAATGTTTTTAATATAAATATTTGATATCAGTATAACGTTTTTAATATAAGTATAACTTATTTAATATAAGTACAACGTTTTAAATATCATTATGAATAAGTATAACGTTTTTAATATCAGTAATTAGTATAACGTTATTAATATCAGTATAACGTTTTAATAATATAACTGTTTTAACAACGTTATACTTATATTAAAAACGTTATAATGATAATGTTTTTGATATAAAACGTTATACTGATGATGTTTTAATATCATATGTTATACTGATAAAGTTTTTAATATCATTTAATGTTTTTAATATAAAACGTTATACTGAGTATGATTTTTCATATAAGTATAACGTTTTTAATATCAGTATAACGTTTTTAATATAAGTATAAATTATTTTACATAAGTACAACGTTTTAATATCAGCATGAATAAGTATCACGTTTCTAATATCAATATAACGTCATTAATATCAGTATAACGTTCATAATAAATTAAATATCAGTATAACGTTCATAATAATTACATTATAAAGTTTATAATATTAGTATAACGTTTTTCATATCAGTATCACTTATATAACGTAAGTATAACGTTTTTAATATAAGTATAACGTTTTTATTAAATATATTAAAAGTATAACTTATTTTATATACCTTATTTTTATAACTTATTTTATATAACTTATTTTATGTAACTTATTTTTGTATAACTTATTTTGTATAACTTATTAAAGTATACCTTATTTTATTAGATTATTAAATAAGTTATACAAAAATATATAAAGTATAACTTTATATATTTAAATATAAATATATATTTATAAATATTAAATATATAAAGTATAAAGTATTACATATATAAAGTATTAATTATTATTAAATATATAATGTATAAATTATTATTGAATATATTAAGTATAAATTATTATTAAATATATAAAGTATGTATTATTATTAAATATATAAAATATGTATTAAATATATAAAGTTTAAATTATTATTAAATATATAAAGTATAAATTATTAAATATATAAAGTATAAATTATTTTTAAATATATAAAGTATGCATTATTATTAAATATATAAAGTATAAATTATTAAATAAGTTATACAAAAATATATAAAGTAAACCTTATTTTATTTAAAATATTAAATAAGTTATAAAAAATATATAAAATATTAAAAAGTATTATTTCTATTTCCGTTTCTAATATAAGTATAACGATTCTAATATAAGTGTAACGTTTCTAATATAAGTATTACGTTTTTAATATCAGTATAAAATTGTTTTTATATCAGTATAACGTTTTTTAATATCAGTATAACGATTTTAATATCAGTATAACGTTTTTAATATGAATATAGCGTTTTTAATATACATCAGCATCACTTATCTTTTTAAATATATATCAGCATCACTTATTTAACATAAAGAACGTTTTTAATATCAGTATACCGTTTCTAATATAAGTATAACTAGTTTCTTATCATAGCAAGCGGTTGGCCGTCAATGCAGATAGTTCATTTTTTTTACCAAAAAATGGTATGTGGCGTATGGTTTGTTTGAAGCGTCAAATGCCTATCATGGAAATACTGATAATCTTTGGCAAATAACAAATAAGATCATGAACAGAAGTGTACGTTCTATCCCAACCATTATCAATGGACGAGAGGTCATCTCGTCAGCATCAGACAAGGCCAAACTATTTGCAAAGAACTTTGCAGCTAATTCTACCCTATGCGACGAAGGCCATCAGCTCCCCATATTTCCTCCTATAACACAGAACACGCTAGGTAACATACAAATATCCGTGCATGAGGTTGCCAAGCTAATCAAGAACCTTGATTCCAGTAAAGCAACTGGCCCTGACGGCATCCCAATTATAGTGTTAAAAAAGCTTCAACCAGAACTTGCTCCCATACTTACGAAACTGTTTAAGCGCTGCCTTAAGGAGAAGTGCTTTCCGACTCCCTGGAAAACCTCACCAGTTTGTCCTGTATTTAAGAATTCAGGTGATAAGTCATCTTTCTTTCAGTACAGACCAATAAGTCTCCTGTGTGTCATGAGTAAGTTGCTGGAATCCATATTAAATAGAGAAATAGTCAATCACCTCAGCAGAAACAACCTTCTTAGTGACACACGATATGGTTTCCGTTCTGCAAGATCTACCGCAGATGTGCTAATGGTTACATCTCACAGGATTGGTGAATCTCTTGACAAATGCTTCCTTTCTAGGGCAATTGCTCTTGACATATCAAAGGCCTTCGACAAGGTATGGCATAAGGGTCTACTTCACAAGATTTCCAGCTACGGTATAACTGGAAATGTTTTCTCAATCGTTAAATCATTTCTCTCCGATAGGCTCATAAGAGTAGTGGTCGATGGACAAAAATCAGAGGCCTGCAGTATTAATGCTGGAGTCCCTCAGGGGTCAATCCTGGGCCCAACTCTCTTCCTGATCTACATCAATAACCTCCCTAAACACATACTTAAATCATTCGATGACATATATGCTGATGACACGGACATCTATGACAACACATCAAAGGCTGTAAATGACAAAGTTCTCTCTGATTCTCTCTCCTCTGATCTCGAGCGCGTGGTTCAATGGGGGAAGACGTGGCTGGTTACCTTTTTTTTTTTTATTATTACATTTTCACCCCAAACAAGGCACATTGCCACTTTGGTGTAGGGGGCTACTATCAGGGGAAACATCTACTGGGGTACTATGTAGGGATTAGGGCAGCGAGATGTTGGTTCACGTTGCACTTGAACTTATGCATGTCAGTACAGTTGGGGAAGCAGTGACCTGGAATGGAATTCCAAAGTCTAGCAGTTCTGGGGAAGAAACTACTGGAGTAGAAAGATATTTTACATCTAGGGATTTCTACAGTGTGGGGGTGGGATTTTGCAGCTTGTCGGGTCTGTCGAGGGTGTTCACGTCGTGGGGGCACAAGTGCTTGCAGTTCTTCAGAGCATTCACCATTATAATACTTGTAGAACAGGCAGAGGGATGCAACGTTTCGACGATGGGACAGAGGCTGAAGTTTTGATGCCAGTTTAGGGCCTATCAGATTTGCGACTCTCTTTTGAACCCTGTCAAGGAGCTAGAGACTAGTAGCCGATGCACCGGCCCAAATATGACAGCAATACTCCATACATGGGCGAATAGTGGCCTTATAGAGGTACAGGATACTTTCGGGTGTTAAAAGTTTTCTAGCACGGTAGAGAGAGCCCACCTTCCTTGCAGCGGCCCTGGCAATGCCCTCGATGTAACTGTTCCAACTCATGTTTCCAGTGAACGTTAGGCCAAGGAGCTTGAGAGACGTACTCTCAGATAAAGAGTCGTTGGCCATTGCTATAGGTGGTAGAGAGGGTTTCTTGTAATTATTGAATGAAACGAGTTTGGTCTTGGCGGCATTGAACGTGACTATCCATGTTTGTCCCCATTCCACTACAGATTGGATGTCATCCTCTAGTGTTTCTGACATTTCTTTAGATATGTGTTCATTTGTTTTCCTGTCGTGCCAGCTATAGAGTGTGTTGTCATCAGCATATATACCCATCTCAGAGGCAATTTTGTCGAGGAGGTCATTTATGAATATCAGGAACAGTAGAGGACCAAGGATAGATCCCTGGGGCACTCCCGCATTTATATCATATTGTTTAGATGTACGACCGTCGAGAACAACCTGGATTTTTCTCTTATCTAAGAAGGATTTAATTACGTTAAGTATTCTACCAGTGCTACCGTATGATCTAATTTTACTGAGGAGACCCTCATGCCATACCCTGTCAAAAGCCTTAGATATATCTAGAGCTACCGCTCTGCCCTCTCCTGCTTTGTCCAGTGAATGGTATATGCGTTCAGAGATTACAGTGAGGATGTCTGCCGTGGAACGGGCTTGTCTAAATCCATATTGATGGTCGGTCAGAAGTTTAGCATCTGTAAGATGCTGGACTAGAGCATGGTTAATTAAGGTCTCAAATATTTTGGCAAAAAGTGGGAGGAGGCTAATAGGGCGATAATTTAATGGGTCAGTTCTTTCGCCAGAATTCTTGAATACTGGTACCACAGAAGCAGTTTTCCAACAGCTCGGAAAGCAAGATTCATTAAGGCATTTGTTGTAGAGTTTGGAGAGAACTGGAGCTACTTCGGCTGAGCACTTTTTTAATAGCACAGCTGGGATGAGGTCGGGTCCACATGCTTTGGAAGTGTCAAGGTTTTTTATGATAGCATGCACCTGAGCAGGGGTGATTTTCAGATCGTCTAGCGTGGCGTCTGTCCGCATAGTAAATTGAGGTAGGGGGTGGTTTAGAGGGTCCAGTGTGGAGTTTGAGGCAAACCGACTGGCAAGCATGTTAGCCTTCTCGGTTGCTGAGCAAAGAACCTCGTGATTGTTGGTTAGTGGGGGAATTGTTGATTGCCCATTATTTACTACACTGTTGTAGATTTTCCAGAAGTCACGAGTTCCTAGTTTTTGTGCTTCGATGCGTTTTTTAGTGGTTTCCGTAAATTCCCTCTTAGCTGTCGCTATTTCTTTCTTAACGTTACTTCTAGCTTCTATGTACTTCTGTCTGTTTGAACTGGACTTATGTCGATTAAACCTGCGGAATTATATTAAGAGAAAGGCGAAGTCATTCTCCTTCGTTGTAGTCTAAAGGCAACTTACTCAAAGTGTCCAAAATTCCATGCATTCGTATAAATTACTACTTATCCATCCATCTATATTTAACTATATTTACAACATATGCAATAACCTATATCTATCAGGTATAACTGTACTCCATATCAAATGTTCTCTTGTATCTATACTGAGCATATCTTTCTATTTCTCCCGCTCCAGAAGATATCTCACTACTGATGCAATTCTCTATCTATATAAAAGCCAAGTACGTCCAAGGATGGAATACTGCTGCCATATCTGGGCAGGAGCTGCTAAAAACAGCCTATCCTGCCTTGACAGAGTACAAAATAGACTTCGTGGCTCAGTGGGGGATGACCTTTTCTCTACCCTGTAACCCCTCTCCTACAGAAGAGACGTTGCGAGCCTATCCTTGTTTTATCGTTATTTCCATGGCAGGTGCTCGTCTGAAATCCAATCTCCGCCCCCCCTCGCCAATCTTTCACGAAAAACACCCGTCTAGCTGAATCTACTGTGAAAAATTTCCCCTGTGGAACTCTGTTCCGTCTGCCTGCTTCCTACCTTACTACAACTTGGATGTGTTCAAGTCCAACGTTAACAAATTCCTAATGAACCGCACCCTTAAGTAAACACTTCATCAAATCTCCACACTAAGGTAATGTACTTGCAATAACCCTTATCCCTGAGCGGCTTACGCACCTTGATAAGTGGTGACCACGGTGTAAAAAAAAACTTTTTTAATATTCATATAACGTTTTTAATATCAGTCTAACGTTTTTTAATATAAGTATAACTTTTTTAATATCAGTATAACTTTTTAATATCAGTATAACGTTATTAATATCAGTATAAAGTTTTTAATATAAGTATAATTCCTATTTCCTTTTCTAATATAAGTATAACGTTTCTAATATAAGTATAACGTTTCTAATATAAATAATACGTTTTGTAATATCATTATAACGTTTTTAATATAGGTATAACGTTTTTAACAGAACATTTTTTAATAATAATTTTTTTAATATCAGTATAACGTTTATTATCAGAATCGCGTTTTAATATCAGTAAAACGTTCTTAATATCAGTATAACGTGTTTAACAGAATATAAGGTTTTTAATATAAGTACACCGTTTTCAATATCAGTATAACGTTTTTAATACGCATATAACGTTTTTAATATAACTATAGGGTTTTATATCAGTATAATGTTTTATTATAAATATAACGTTTTTAATACCAGTATTATGTTTTTAATATAAGTATAAAGTTTTTAATATCAGTAAAACGTTTTTAATATCAGTAAAACGTTTTTAATAAAGTTATTACTTTTTTAATGTCAGTATAATGTTTTTACTATAAGTATAAGGTTTTAATATCAGTATAACGTTTTTAATATCAATATAACGTTTCTAATATAGGTATAACTTTTTTAATATCAGTATAACTTTGTAATATAAGTATAACATTTTTAATATAACTATAAGGTTATATAATATCAGTATAACGTTTTTAATATCAGTATAACGTGTATAATATCAGTATAAGGTTTTTAATATCAGCATAACGTTTTTAATATCAGTATAATGTTTTTAATATAAATGTAATGTTTTTAATATAAGTGTAATGTTTTTAATATACGTAGACGGTTTTTAATAGCAGTATCACTTATCTAATATAAGGATAGCGTTTTTAATATCAGTATAAAGTTTTTAATATCAGTATAACATTTTTAATAACTGTTTTAAATATAAGTATAATGTTTTTAATATGCGTAGACCGTTTTTAATATTAGATTCACTTATTTAATATAAGTATAACGTTTTAATATAAGTATAACGGTTTTAATATAAGTATAAAGTTTTTAATATAAGTACATTGTTATTGATATCAGTATAACGTTTTTAATATCAGTATAACGTGTTTTATATAGGTATAACTTATAACGTTTATAATATAAGTGTAACATTTTTAATATCTGTATAAATAAGTATAACTTTTTTAATATCAGTTTAACTTTTTTAATATAAATATAATGTTTTAAATATAAGTCTTATACTTATATTTAGAACTTTATACTTATAACGTTTTTAATATCAGTATACTTATAAACGTTTTAATATCAGTATAAATTTCTCATATCAGTATAACATTTTTAATATCAGTATAACGTTAGTAATATAAGTATAAGGTTTTTAATATAAGTATGACGTGTTTATATCAGTACATGTTTTTAAAAACGTTTTTAATATCAGTATAACGTTTTTAATATAAGTATAATGTATATATCAGTAAAACGTTTTAATATAAGTATAACGTTTTTAATATCAGTATAACGTTTTTAATATTAGTATAACGTTTTTAATATCAGTATAATGTTTTTAATATAAGTATAACTTTTTTAATATTAGTATAACGTTTTTAATATTAATATAAGTTTATATCAATATAACTTAATATCAGTATAACTTTATAAACGTTATACTTATATTAAAAACGTTATAGTGATATTAAAACCTTATAGTTATAGTTTTTAATATAAGTATAACGTTTTTAATATAAGTATAACGTTTATAATATAAGTATAACGTTTTTAATATAAGTATAACTTATTTAATATAAATATAACATTTTTAATATAAGTGTAATGTTTTATATCAGTATAAAGTTTTTAATATAAGTATAACGTTTTTAATATCAGTATTATGTTTTAAATATAAGTATAACGTTTTTAATATAAGTATTTCGTTTTTTATATCAGTATAACCTTTTTAATAGAACGTTTTTATCAGTATAACGTTTTTAATATTAGTATAAACTTTTTAATATAAGTATACCGTTTTTAATATTCCTATAACGTTCTAATATATCATTATAACATTTTTAATATAAGTATAATGATTTTCATATCAGTATAACGTATTTGATAAGTAATGTTTTGGAACTTCGTCATCCTCATTGCACTTTCATATAAAAATTTAATGGACAAATATAAGGTATAAGGTATAGATATCTAACATAGATCTAAGGATAATCACGTCGGGGTCACCAGTTTTAAAGTTTGCTGCCAAGGTGTGTTCTATGGCACAAATACGTTGACACATCGGTTCTCGCCAGATTCACCGTTTAAGAAACGTTGAACTTGGCCTGTAACAGATGAGTGACTATTTGGGAAGTTTAGTTGCTGTATACTTTCTGGGAAGGTTGGACGTGGGGGCAACCCTCACCCAGAAAAATAACTCCTCACTACAAAAGCATCTATAAATTTATGGGTGGCCTATGCCCCTCGGGGATTCAAGGCTTTGGGATGGAGCCATAGTGGTAGAAAGAGGGAAAAGCGTGGTTTAGTGTGCTTATATATATATATATATATATATATATATATATATATATATATATATATTATGAGAAATACTTTGCCCGGTGGACTAAATCGCAAAAAAAAACATCATAAAAATAATAATGATAATGTCGTTTAGCAAATCCCGTCTGTGTTTGTTTATAATATCACGTCAGCTGATATCTGGGCTTGACAATGAATGCATTGAAAAGGTAACTTCTGATTAAAGTTTGATTTTAAAATATGAAAAGGAAGAAATGATTTGCGGCGATTAAAAATGGTAAACTGAACTCTTTAATTAGAAAAAAATAAAATAGTGAGGGCTTGAACAAGGGAATCATTCAATCTGTAATCGAATGATCCACAACTATGCTATATCTCCAGATTATAATCTGTTTTTAGAAGAAATGATTTGCTGAAACTTTATGATCTTTCCAGGCCGGTATAACGTAAAATATTCCCCTGTACAATTATTCTTTTTTATCTATATGATTGAATAGCTATTTTTAAAACCAGATTTTTCGATTTTCGACACTTATTGTATAAATTTCTGTACAAAACATATCTAAGAACACTGCCAAATATATGAATTAGCTTTGTGTGAAATTTGCAAAAGATAGGCTCAGACGTTTTAGAATCTATAAGGAAGGAAGTCACAGACACTAAGTTTAATAGTAAAGATATATAATAAGACATGATCACGTTAGCACACACACTAGCTCCTATTCAATCTTAGAAGTTAAGCGATGTTGATCCTGGTCAGTACTATAATGGGTGACCATTTGTGAATGCCAAGTGCTGTCTGCGCTGGCCGTTTATTTTCGTATTGTTTTTACTTTGTTCTGAATTTCTTATTGACACGGAAATCAAGCAACGTCGATGTAAGAGATCAGTAGATGGTGATTTCGTAAAACAGACATTCTTCCAAGGAGTATCCAATGTATGTCAATACGGAACAGATTTCATGACTGAGTATAGCCGGTAAAAAGTAATGGTGAAATTTTTACTTTGGTTATTGTCAGTAGTTTAACATGTCGTCTTTCGTAGGGGAACCTGGGGCAAAAGAGATACTTACGGGAAACAGAACTGTCGAGTCAAAGGTAACATTGACATATAAACCATATCCTATGTACTGAACTTTCACAGTATTGGAAAACAATACCACAACAAAAAAAGAGATGAGAAATTATTTTCAAAAGAAATACAGATGATTTATTCAGCTAACTGTATTGTCCCATTTTGCTCCATGCTTGGGGCAAAACGAGACGGATCTTGTTCTGAATAAGTCAGTCTTCACAGAGCTTACAAATGAAGATTGGGGTCTTGTTGCATTCGTCTAGACCTGCACAGCCGTAGGGTGCCCATTTCCTACAGTCCTCTTAAAAGGCTACGGAAAGAACACGATTTCAGCAGAACCATAAAAATAGATCAAAATAGATAAATTTTGAATACTTAGCCCTTTTTGATGTACGGGCCTGAATAAAACAATGGTAGACGTTGGCGGCAAGGCGTTACCACGTGATCTCTTGATAAGATTCCTCACAAAAGGGCTTCCCCCCTCTCTCTCTCTCTCTCTCTCTCTCTGTTTCAGTTATCTGTGGTGTCTCGTTTTACCCTGCTTTCTCATTTTGCCACAGGTTCCCCTATTTCGTTACTGTGTGTTGGTTGCGGTTTTATACTTATTTTTAATAACAATCAAAACCACCATCAGTGGTAAGACGCTCATTAACGAATGCTACGGTTTGGTGAATGCTTTATATTTTAGTTATTTCACGATTTTGTTTTTGATGAACAATAATGCATACAAATCAGAATATTTTTCGGAATATAAAATGACATTAATAAACAAAATTTAAATAGAAAAAAAACAGGTAAAATAAATTTGCGCAATTCAAATAAGCATCGTTTTAATAACGAGATTACTCAATGAAGTAACGCAAATAACACTGTAACCACTTTGTGGTAACATCGAAACAATTCAAATAAATATAGTTTTAATAAGGAAAGTAGTCGATGCTGTAATGTATATAAAACGATATCGTTTTTGCAATAAAATCGGAACAATAAAAATAAATGTAGTTCTAATAAAGGGAAGTAGTCAATAATAAAATGCACATAACACTGTAACCTTTTTTGCGGTAAAATCAAAACAATTTAAATAACTATAGTTTTAATAAGGGAAGTAGTTGATACCGTGCCACACCTAAACGTTAAACGTTTTGCAATAAAATCGAAACAATAAAAATGAATATATTTTTAAACGGGAATTAATCGATGCTGTAACTAACATAACACGGTGACCTTTTGCGGTAAAACTGGAACAATTAAAATAAATATATTTATAATAAGGGAAATAGTCGATACTCTACCGAACATAACGCGGTAACCGTTTTGCGGTAAAACTGGAACAATTGAAATAAATATATTTATGAGGGATTTTCTCGATTCTGTAACACACATAACACGGTAACTTTTTTTGCGGTAAAATCGGAACTATTAAAATAACTATGATTTTAATAATAGAAGTAGTCGATGCTGTAACGAACATAACACAGTAACATTTTTTTTTTATTAAAATAGTAAACGAATCCAAGCAAAAGAACTTACCAATTTTGTAGACGGATGTAGCAAAGGTACCTCCACAAATCTCGCCAGACTTGCATTTCATGTTACATTGGTTAGAATGTCCATATTTCGCATAATGTCCTCCGCAAAAACATTGCTTCGAAAACTGAACATAAAATAAATAAATATTTAAACTAATCAAATATTGTAACACGCATTTTGGGTATGTAATTTAATATGTTGAGATATTTTTTATCATAAACTTAACAAACTACTTAACTCAGTTTTTAATAACGAGCAGCTCAGCCCGGACTTGCTCGGGTCTTATACATTCTTCATAACTTTATGTGCATATATATATATATATATATATATATATATATATAATTATTTTTTTACTATAATAATTAAATACCTACAGACACTAGTATTTCATCCTTTCGGGAATCTTCAGTGCAGGGTGTCACGATTAATACCAGCCGAACGATTCGAACCCCGCATCACGAGACATCTCTGGCTCGGTTAGCGAAGACCTAATCCATTCGGCTACCATCAACCGCGTGAAATAACGTCGAATTTAAACATTTTTAAAATTTTAAATGTTCATTTACGTCAATCAGAGAGTGATCTAATCGTTATACGATGATCTATGCATAAGAGCTAAGTTGGCCGACTTTAATTCAACTAAAAGTGCTCAACGATAAGAAACGAATTACTTAAAGGGGCAGTCATAATTATTTTTTTACTATAATAATTAAATATATATATATATATATATATATATATATATATATATATATATATATATATATACATATATATAAATTGACTCATGTCCAGGTAACCTACATCTATATTTCAAGTGTTTAGATCCAAAATTGGCGGAGAAGTTTGTTAGAGTCTGCAATGGTCATCTATTTCAACTTTGACTTCTGTGCAGCCAAATTTTCGCCCGAAAACTGATTAAAACGCTTGCGACATGTCTGAATATATTTTATGTAAAATTTCAAATGTTTAGACCAAACATTAGCCTAGAAATTTGGTAGAGATCGCAGAGATCATTTTTTTTTTTTTAACTTTGACCCGAATTTGGACACCTTAACATTTTTTTTATTTTGGATCAAATTGAATTAAAAAGTTTGATCCATGCACAGAAAACCTACATCTAAAATTTCAAGTGTTTAGACTCCAAATTTGTGGAGGAGTTTTGTAGAGTTTTCAAAGGTTAAATCGTTGAACATTGCCCCCTTGACAGCTAAATTTCTTGCCGAAGACCGATTAAAAATATTTTCCCAGCTCTCAATACCCCTTTATATCAAATCCCGAGTATGTAGACTGAAAATTGACAGAGTAGTTTGGTAGAGAAATGTGCACACAGACAGACAATATATATATATATATATATATATGTATATATACATATATATATATATTTAGTGGAGATGGTAATTAATAAAAACTGAAGAAAGTGCTCAATACTTGCAGAGCAAATGCGCGTTTTATTTTTTATTACCGTATCTTTCTGTTAAGTTACATTATTTCTTCGGCTACTCGGCCGTTTTGTGGCCGTCTGTAGCGTCCTCAGACTTTTACAGAAATCTTCGCTATTTTGGGATGAAAGAGTGAAGAGTGAATGTATGAGCACATACATCAACATATATACACATATGTGTGTGTGTATATATGTTGATGTATGTGCTCACGAGTATTGGTATCTGCATGTGCGCACGCGCTTGCACGTATGCGTGGGGTGTTAGTATGCCTGAATCAATATGCGCATATGAGGCCATATAATCGCCTCCCTGCGGGCAGAGGCGTCGATGTGCTTATGTATCTGTGTACGTGCTCATCCATGCCTACGCACGCGCACCCAATCTTGGCACCTTAAAGAAAATTTGACGTAAGCGAGAGCAACGCAGGTGTCTATGCATGCAGGCGCACATGCGCACATATATTTGCACGCCAGGGCGGGGATGTATGTGTACCTGTGACCGTTTCTTTTAAGTATATATGTGTGTACGTGCGCATGTGTGTACGTGCGCATGTGTGTACCGTGGCCGCGACCGCTAGCTAACCCTCTCCAAACAATTAAACACAAAATAAAAACTAAAGATAAATAAACCGAATCATAGTCCCCCCCCCGCTTCCAAACATAAGCGAACACCCAACAGGTCAAGACATACTTACCAAGAAATCATCTCACCAACGAGACGCTAAAAACTTTAACACTAAGACTCGAATTTTAAAGTAACCCTCCCTCATCCCACCCCCACATATTCCCCTCATGTATCCCTATACCCTCAGCCACACCAGAAATGAACCTCCCAGACCCTCCCCCACAAGTTCCTTAAACCCCTAAACTAAAACATTATCGACATACCAAACACCCCCACCTTCCCCCTTGTTCCCTTCCTCTCTTTCTCTTCCGCCCTCCTCGCAAACCCCACCTGACCTCATTCACTCTTTCACTCTTTCATCCCAAAATAGCGAATATTTCTGTAAAAGTCTGAGGACGCTACAGACGGCCAAAAAAACAAAAAAACGACCTAGTAGCTGAAACAATAATGTAACTAAACAGAAAGATACGGTTATAAAAAATAAAACGTATAAAACACGATAAATAAAGTTATAATATTCTTATAAAATAGAAACAAAGTAAATAAGATTATAATAAGAACATTATAACTTTATTTATTGTGTTTTTATTTCATAAGAACATTATAATCTTATTTACTTTGTTTTTATTTTATAAGAATATTATAACTTTATTTATTGTGTTCTTATTTCATAAGAAAATTATAACTTTATTTATTGTGTTTTTATTTCATAAGAAAATTATAATTTTTATTCATTGTGTTTTTATTTTATAAGAACATTATAACTTTATTTACTGTGTTTTTATTTTATAAGAACATTATAACTTTATTTATTGTGTTTTTATTTCATAAGAACACTTTATTGTGTTTTTATTTCATAATATAATTATAACTTTATTTATTGTTTTTTATTTCATAAGGACGTTATGATAACATTATAGAAACGAATATTTTCCTCTTTGCAATCATTTTAATTTTTGCTTCGGATGATTTAAAACATGTTATATTTAAAAGACGTACCTGTACACCGGCAGGTGAGAGTCCACTTTTCTTACAAATATTAATACATTGTTGAACTGATTTCACATCTTCTTTAAAAGTCATGGCTCGAATAAGTGTGTCTTTGTAACATCCAACTAGCACTAGAAAAAGAAATAATGCGGTTCAGTGAATAGAAGAAATATTACGAAAATGCCCAGTGCATAATTCAAAAGTAGACAACGCATATACCTCTAGCATAATTATAATTCATATAATGATAACATAATTATAACACATATAATTAGAGCATAATTATAACACATATATATATATATATATATATATATATACATACATATAGAAAGTAATAAAGATTGAACATTTCAAAGAATAGTAGACACTTACACGTTTTCACCCCCTGGAAACACTTCAAATGAACTAGAAAAATCTATTTTTATATCTCCAACACATTTTGAAAATAATTTCTGAAGAGGACGCTTCACAGAACGTCTGAAACGCGTTGAAAACGATTTCAATGATTTAAACACATTATTACAATGATCTAAACATAATTCTCAATGAAAAACCAAGACACGGAATAATAAAATAATCTTAAAAAATACACATTGTTGGCAACTACCCCCTTATTTATATATACATCTTTCTTTCGTTGGAATTTCTTCACCCATTTTATATATATATATATATATATATATATATATATATATATATATATATATATATAAAGCCGAATGTGTGTGTGTGTTTCTTGTCACTAATAGGCTCCTATATGGTTGACTATTTTAAAAAAATGATTACATATAATAATAGAAGATGTATCGAGACACACGAATGGGTATGTTTGATCTGGCAGAACGGTGGTTCATTAAAATTGTAGGGTCTGCGTCGCGCCTTGTCCACAAAGTATGGAAATAAAAAATTTAAAAATGAAAAAAAAATGTTTACAATTGTTTTTGAAATAGATGTACATAAGAATACTTTAATAAGTATGTTTTAACTTAAATAGGGATGATATGATAAAATTGTGGGGTCTGCGTTCGGGCCTGGCCTCCATAGAATGGAAATAGGCACAAACTTTAATAAAGACTTTTCATATCTATATGCGTAAGTATACTTTGATAGTTATGTTTCAGTTTGTAAGAAATATGGTATGATAAATTTATTGAGTGTTCGTTCGCGCCTGACCTCCATAGAATGGAAATATGTCACAAAGTTTAACAAGGTTTTTTTCTTTTTAATATAGATCCACAGAATATTGTGATAAGTGTTTCAGTGTGAACAGATATGGTATAATAAATTATGGGGTTTATCTATTTTATTTTTACTTTCATCATATTTTGCTTCGGTTTTGATACCCCCAAATTGGCAGCTATCTCTTTACAACTCTTCCTTTTCATAACTTATCATACTTTCATAAATCAGAGTCCATTTTTTGTAGGCTGTTTTTTAACCCAGTCAACGACGGGTACTTTTGCTATGCATTTAAATAGGTTGCATTCCAAAGCCAAAATAAATGTATCTTTTGATTTTTCATTCGCAATATTTTATTTGCCATACACATGTTTCATTGAATGGTGTACAAACATGAACAACTCATCAGAGACTGTAATAATTTTCCTTGCAAAAATCATAGTTCCAAGTTCTATTTGTTTATATTTATGTATATATGTTTACATATAAATTAATTTAGATTATTTTCTCTGTGATATACGCGTTTTTAAAATGTAAATTGAATTAAAATGTTTAAGTTTAGAAAGCCAAAATACCACGCATATTGTCTAAAAACTGAACATATATTTATATGTTTTAAAATCTTAATTTTCGACGATTATAGCGTCTTTGTCAGGATTAGATCCAATTTGTTTTGTTTTTTTTATTTCCTCTTTTTTTTCTTACTTTCGTGGCATAGTGCTAATACAACGAAAAATCGAACCACCGTGTTGTTCTTCGACGGTGATATTTTCAAATCTCCAGGATAAGAGGAACTCGTTGCATGCGTGAAATCAATCAGTTAAAAAAATTTCCGAAGCGTTGTTTAAAATTTAAATTGAAATATGTAAGTTTAAGTTTAAAATGATAAAATACAACAAAGACTGTTAAAAAAAAAAAAAAACTAAACAAATATTTATATGTTGAAAAATTAACATTTAAACGTTGATTTTTACAATGTGATTTTTTTTATTTGTGCGGAAGTATGAAGTACTATATTTCTTTCTCAATATTTTTTTAGTGTTTATTAATTTATTTCATTTGGGCTAGTTCTATATTTATAATACAATGGACATTTTTTCATAGAAATGTTAATAATATCGTATTACTGTGTGTTATTGGTTTATCTAAGAAAAAAAAAATTGTGCGCTATACAGAATAATACCAGATTCATCAAAGCATATGTTTTGGTTAAACATATTTCTGATTCCGTGGAATTTCCATGGGTTCTTCCAGTAAAATATTAAAGAGACAAACACGTATAAAACCAAGAATTATACTCGATCATATTTGATACAATTTCTAAGAGAACAGATTAAAAAAAAAAATCAAAATATGATATTTACCTGGACGCATTCCTGGAGGCAATTCTTCATGGCGATAAAGAAAGAAAAAGTATATTAATATATTAATATAATGATGTAATGATTTAATAATACATGCTGTAATAGTCGACGAAAGATTAAAGTGAATTTCATTACATTTATTTTCAGATTCAATTTTGGTTTTGTTTCTTAGTATTGCATACACATTGTATATTTTATGAAATTCGCTTTAGACAAGGCATGAAGCCACTTGATATAAGGAGCTAAAGAATGCAACTTCAAGGCCAAAAATTTCCCAACGATACAAATTTGGCAAATAGAATTAACATCCACGCTATTTTAGATGCAGTTCATTTTGAAACAGAGTTTAGAAGATTTCAATGCTGAGTTTAAAAAAGAAAAGCAAACAGCAGTTTCGTTTAAAAATACGATGGCCAAAGCATAACAGCAATATTTCTGACTTTGTTTATTTACGAAATTTCACATGTTTTCAGATCTAATAAATATACACAAGCTGGAAGATAAAATTGTCTCCCTAAAAAAAGCTAACATGATTCCATTTCCGTTTGATGAAAGCCGGTTTTCGTTTTTTTGTTGTTGTTGTTGTTGCAGGCAATCTGCTAGTTCGCCAGTTGTGCACATCAAATTCAAAAAGCGGTAGGAGACTTCTATCATGTGTGCAAATGACACAACGTTCAACGAGCGAGATTAGAGATGTGCCGCTCTACAACTCATGCTCTCTAATGATCCAAGTTATGAAAACATGACCATTAACAACACCTTCAAAATGCAAATATGGATGGTTCAACGCTTGAGGACACAGATCAACGAAAATTCTGGCCACTCTTATTGTCTTTGGTGTGGTTTCAAGTAAGGGTCAGGTCATGCCACTTCACATCTTCGAAGTCGGCTTGAAAGTCAACACAAAAGTTTACCTGAATGTGATGAAGCGTGTGGTGATCCCCTGGTGCAATCGGGTGGTCGCTGGCAGACCCTGGGTTTAGCAGCAGGACTTGGCGCCGACCCACACAGCCACAGATTCCCAAGCTTAGCTTCACAAGGAGTACTATGAACATGTACCCTTCTCTCACAGCCCCCCCCCCCGACTCAATCTGCACCCGCTGGACTAATGCGCTTGGTCATACGTCGAGGACATCAGCAACATGACTTCCAACAACACCAAAGCCGGCCTAATCGCCGCCATCCGCCGAATATTCGCCAAGTTTCCGCCGGCGCTTGTGGGAAAGGCATGCTCCTAGATCCAAACCCGAATCGAGTCGGTAATTGAGAAAAAAAGGTTTTCGAGTATAATGAAAACGAATATTGCATTTAAATTTTCCGCAAACAATGAGTCGCGTAATTTATATATATATATATATATATATATATATATATATATATATACATACATATATATATATATATATATATATATATATATATATAAAGTTTAGGTGAGATAAGTCATCGGTATAGTCGGTTTCAAACCTGGTAATAGGGTACCGTTTAAGATACCCACATCAAGCTCTTTTCAGTCGATACACCTCATCTCCTCTATTATCAGGGTTGAAACCGACGGTATCGATGACTTATCATCTAAACTTTCTGAAAATAAAAAATATAAATAATACACTTTTATTTAAGGAAATTTATATATATATATATATATATATATATATATATATTTATTTATTTATTTATTTAGTTTCTGCCGAGATTCCTTTTTTCCAAAAATATAACTAAGTGTATTCACAACGAAAATACCGAAAGATCGGTCGAAAATATGTATATTTGAAAGAAACATATACATTACATATTTTTCGTATTGATATTTTATCCAAGTACATATATATATATATATATATATATATATATATATATATATATATATATATATATATATATATATATATTGACACGCTGGTGAATGGTATATATATATATATATATATATATATATATATATGTATATATATATATAATATAAGTCTAATGACAAAATATTGATTTAAAATTAGTCGAGCAAGAAACAGCGAGACGCAACAAAATGTTGAGTCAAAGCCAAGTTATTTCTGATGACTAATATTACACAATGAAGCTTTATGTATTTATGTATTTATATATTAATGTATACAATAAACACACATTTTTAAATAAATATTTATATTACTTGTATTGATCGGACTGTTGTTCTCACCTCGATATATACATACATATATATATATATATATATATATATATATATATATATATATATATATATATATAGAGAGAGAGAGAGAGAGAGAGAGAGAGAGAGAGAGAGAGGAACAAACCGAGTTATGTCTTTATGAACGTTTCCTCTTTATTTTTAGACTTTCTCTGGATGAAATAAAGACGGAACGTTGATGAACACATAACTCGGTTTGCTCCTTTTTTATTTCTCTATTTTGTCGGAATACTCTTTCCATTACTCTCATCATATATATATATATATATATATATATATATATATATATATATATACTAGCATACTATATATATATACTAGCATACTTTATATATATATATATATATATATATATATATATATATATATATACTAGCAAACACTTTGAAAAACAGTTAAAAAACATATTTAATCTGGAAAGGAAACACTTGATAAGGGGATAGTCCTTAATCAACGGAGTTTCGAAGAAATACTTTCCTTCTCATCAGAGGGTAGGAATTAGCAAAATGCGGGATTGGATTTTGCATGCAAAAGTATTTGATGAAACAACAAGTAAGTCAAAGATCTTACTTGATAACAAAAAAGTGAAGCAGAGGGAATATGGTGAAGAAAAGGGTGATTACACGTGAATGGATAGTCTGGTGGAAGATAAATAATCCAGTGACGGTAAAATCCAAATATATGACTTCAAGAAAGTTAATTGAATTTCCATTTTCACAAGTAAAATCCAAGGAAATCCCGTAATTGGAAGATGGTCCAAAATAATCCAAAGGCAGAAATCCATGGAAAAATTCACAAAAATGTGTACAAGGGGAAAAAAGAAAAAAAAATCCAATAATATTAATAAAAGAAAAATAAGATATGCTTTTCACTCTACTGCCGAGACATAAAGTTTTTATTATTTCGCCATTTTATTTTATTATTTTAATGAGAATAGATGGAGATGGTGAATATTTTTCAGGACGATAATGGCTAATGGATTGGGCTAATGTAAACGAATGTAACTAAAATAACTGAAAAGATTGAATAAAACAGTAGAAAGGAGAAAGGCGTACTTAAAAAGTCACTTACCAACTTTATATACGGACAGAGCGTATGAACCGCCACAACTTTCACCAGATTTGCATTTCATGTTACAATTTTTAGCAAGTCCATATTTCTTATAATCCCCTCCGCAAAAGCATTGTTTCGAATACTTGAATATGAAAGACAGAAACAAAACCCATCTTAAACAATTCTAAATAATTGGTATACGCTGTAATGTGATCAATAGGGCTGTGACAACAGCATATTCTTTTCATTGTTTTGACTCTCGAGTATATATCCGACACAGTTCGACTTAGTTAATCAACCGAGAACCACATCACCTTATATGAAGCATATACAAAATATTAACTGATATATATATATATATATATATATATATATATATACTCGAGAGTCAAAAGAATAAAATAATATGCTGTTTTCACAGCCGTAGTGATTAAATATGTTAACTTATTTTCTAATCAGTGAAACATGTTAATTGTGCTGGTTAAATAAATGATTATTCATACAATTTATGTTTAATTTGCTTTGGTTTGGTTTGTTTTCTTTACGGCATATCAACCCTTTTCGGGTTATTTAATGCAGGGTCCAGTTATTTTGGAAATAGTATTCATGTTGCATCCAGTTATTTTGTGTAAGGTCTTCATTCTTTAAGCTCTTCGTAGCTTCAATCGCTAGTTTATAGTGTATGGTTTGGTTGTTTTATAGTGGATTTTATCGTTTTCGTTCCCTGTCCTGCAGAACATGAATGAGTTTTGCAATAGGAGAGGGAAAAGAATTACAGCATTAAGATTTCATATATTTTAAGTTAGGAAACCAATCAGGAAGTGGGGTAGATAGAAAGAGAAATGGGAAACGGAAGAAGGAAAAGGGGAAAAGGTTTTTTTTTTTTTTTTTGGTTTTGCAGAACATAATTAAGTTTTGCAAAAGAAAGTAGAAAAACAAAAAGCATCAATGTTAGTTGCATTTCGTTTCAGGAAGCCAATATCTTTAGACAGCCTGATCTGGTAGCATCTGACAATTTCTGTAAATTTTATGTTAACACTAGCGGGGAGTACCCGGCGTTGCCCGGGTGTTTGGAGGTGTGTGTGGTTTTGGGTAAATCAAAACTCCGGGGGAGGTTAAAATAAAAAAAAAAGTTTTAGTAGGTGAGTATGAGGATCGAACCTGAACCCTTGAGGCGAAGTTGGAAATTAAAGTGTGAAAAAAAAAGCGTGCGACGTTAACAATTGGGCCACCGAGAGATACTAACGAAAACACGTTTGAATTTATTTAATTACTTAGATTTGGCAGGTGCACGTTTTAATGACTTAATGAGGATATATGACAGCGGGATAGAAATTCATTTACTGCGGGAACGCTTTTTTATTTTTAGTTTCCCAATATGTTGGGGGCGGGCAGCTCCCTTTGCCCAAATTGAATAGCAATTGTTTGATATAAGGAAAATATTTCCATATTGATCGAAGCTGATTGCTTTCGGACAGTTCCGCCAGAATTAGTGTCGCTTTTATTATACAAAAAAGCCTAATCCACATGCGGTGAGCGAAAACTGTTGAATATTTATCTTCCCGAAGTCGAGCAAATTAAATAGACAGGCGACCTCCGTTGTTAACACGGAGATATTATGATTTATATGTGATATAAAAAGTTTTAAGAAGTTGTGAGCCGACCAACCGCTTCTCTGAAAAAAGCCTTTCTTGGATATACACAAAAAGCGAACATACATACATACATACATTTTCGCTTTTATATATATAGATGCTCTTCGAAGTTAAAATCATCTCTTATGTTAGTTGTTCGTTTAAGAAATGTATTGACTTTCAAATTGAAATATATAGCAAGTATGTCATGCGCAGCGCTTAATGAATTGAAATATAATCATTCCACTTAAATGCATTGAAATAACACCATTACAATTACATACCTGTACACCTGCAGGAGCAAGAGCACTTAGCTTGCATATATTGATGCATTCTCCAACGGATTTCACATATTTTAAAAAGATCATTGCCCTTATATGCTTGTCTTTGTAGCATCCAATAAACACTGAAATTTGAGGAAGGAAATGTTTATTATAATGTTTTCATCATGCCACAGTTTATACAAGAAAAGTATATGATATAATAGATACGCGTTATGATTATTTTTATGTCGATGAGGAATTGTAAAACTGCAGTTATGCTATCAAGTTTATCTTTTAAAGTATGCAAGTGTATAAATCTTTGAACGATTCTATAATACAAGTGTATGTATTTTTTTTAATTACATTTTCACTCCAAACAATATAATACAAGTATATGTAATATTTTTTATTACATTTTCACTCCAAACAAGACACATTTTCACTTTGTTGTAGGGGGCTACTATCAGGGACATAGGCATCAGGGGTACTGTTTAGGGAGTTGGGCAGCAAACTGTCGGTTCACGTTACACTTGAACTTCTGCATGTCAGTATAGTTGGGGAAGCAGGGACCCAGAAGGGAATTCCAAAGTCTAGCTGTCCTGGTGAAGAAACTACTGGAGTAGAAGGCTCTCTTACATCTCGGGATCTCTACTGTGTAGGGGTGAGATTTAGCTTCTTGTCGGGTTTGTCGAGGGTATTTACGTCAAGGGGGCACAAGTGCTTGCAGTTCGTCAGAGCATTCACCGTTAAAGTACTTGTAGAACAGACAGAGGGATACATTGTTTCGTGGGTGTTTGGAGGTGTGAGTTGAGAGAAAAAAAGTGCTAGCAGGAAGGCAGGCTCGAACACGTACGTGACGTCTGTGCTGTTACGACCACTGTCAAACCGGAAGTGACATAGGTTTAAATTAAGGCTAGACAATCGACAAGAAGGTATGGCTTTCGAAAATATCGGTGAAAAAAGATATCCCTCCCTGTGGAAAAGTGCCCAGTTAAGGGTGAAAAGAAAATGAATGTTTTTAGCAGATTTTTCGGTATTTGTCGTCTGAAGAGTCGAGTTTCAAAACGATACTGATCTTGTGAAAATCCGTCGCCTCTGTCGAAAGTTTTAGGCAGACATACAAACATACATATATACATTTGTATATTTTTAGCTCAGATTTTCAACGCAAACCGATTAAAAAGCTTGCCCTATCTCTGAATACTCTTTATGTAAAATTTCAAAATGTTCAGACCAGAAATTGTCTGAGTAATTTGGTAGAGACCGCAGAGGTCATTTTTTTTTACTTTGACACCTATTATGACGCCTTAGAATTTTTTTGGGGGGGGGCTCAAATTAAGTTATTAAATTAGATCCATGTCCAAGGAACCTATATCTAAAATTTCAAGCGTTTAGATATAGGATTAGATATAGGATGTTTGGACATGGATCTAACTTAATAACTTGATTTAAATCCAAAACAACAAATGTTAAGGGGTCATAATAGGGGTCAAAGTTAAAAAAAATTGAATGCATTTTTTTTTTTTTTTTTTGCCCAGCATGAACATCCAAACACCCGGGCAACGCCGGGCTGAAATCCTAGTAAATTTATAAATTAAAATATACGGCATTAACAATTTATTATCTAATGTAATAAATTGAATTAAAAAAATAATACTTCAATATTTTAAGTTATAAATTTATTATATGTTTTATTAAAATATCTTGTCCTTTTCTTTTCCAGTTTTAACAACTAGTCCTTTACTTTTCCATGTTTAAGCTTAACCATCTTACTTTTCATGCTCACATTTTTCTATTGTAATCCATGATTTTTCCAGACTTTCAATAAATTCACTTGTTCTTTGTTTAATTTCAGTCTTATTTTTTGCCCTATGAACATAACATTATACACATATTTAATAATAGCAATGTACGGCACTCGTCTGCTTTCAATAAAATCCCTCTAATTATACAAATTTCATGCTTTCATTCTCACTTAATACTTCTATTCTGAATTTGTAGCAACAGTAGTGACTGAAGCGAGATAGTTGCTATATAAACCAGTTATAAAACGTGTCGCTCACCTCCTTACATATTCGTACGATTTTAAACAGCAGAAAATCCACTATAATTTTTGTTTTACTGAACGAAAATTGAAATTGTTTTCACAATATAGCTGAGAAGCTGATCTATAAACTGTAATAATTGGTTAAAATTTGATCGAAAAATAAGTGAGCGGTGGTAAAGCTTTAAAGCAGTTCTAAATGACTAAAACTGTCACTTAACCATATATTCAAACACGGTAGTGTTTGAATATATGGTTAAGTTTGTTTTGTCTTTTAAAGACCTGTAAGTGTAAATTCAAAAATCTAAACTACCTATCAAATGACTTGAACTTACAATACTAGAATTTGAAACCTAACATCGATAGTCCCTTTGACTAGCAAGACAGCAGCCCGATTGGGACGTATAAATATATATGTGAATAAAGCTATAAACGAACCGTACAGAATTAAGAGAGATTATAGAAACATTTATCGTTTGTCGATTTGAAAACAACGATATTTGATTCTGACGATTAAACCTATTAAATTAGAGTCTTATTTAAAAGTATTAAAATACGAAAAAAATGTACAACCTTGCTTCAATACTAGCCTGTGTGCTCGGCGTTGCCCGGGTGTTTGGAGGTCTGTGTTGAGCAAAAAAGAAAAAGAAAACGTGCCGCGAAGGAGGAAAAAAAGTCAAAAAAGTTACGTCGTTGCCGTTGCGTCTATCGCCAAACCAGGAGTGGCGAAGTTTTAAATTAAGGCTGGTCAATCAAAAGGGAGGATAACTTTCGAAAATATCGGCGAAAAAAGCGACCCCTCCTTGTAGAAAAGTGCCCAATTGAAAGTGAAGAAATTAATGTTTTTAGCCAATTTTTCGATATTTGTCGCCCGAAGGGTTGACCTTCAAATGGATACCAATCTCGTAAAAATCCGTTGCCTCTGTCGAAAGTTTTAGGCAGACATACATACATATATGCATACATACATACATGCATGATGATTGCAACATCTTGTCAGACGAGTACCACTCCCTCAGAAAATTAATGTCCATGAGCCGAAAAATGACTTACATCGCCACAGGGCAACTTTTAATAGACAAATGCCTGAGGGAGTATCTATACACAGATGATGCTACAGAGTCTTAGCTTTGTACGACAGCTAAGTCTCTCTCTCGATTCAAAATTTTGAGATCCAGCAACAAGCAAGAACAAGATAGCCAGCAGCAAGTTAAACTGTAGACCAGCTTAATGCGGGTACTGGTCTCCCGCTTTATGGGGTTTTAAATAAGAGATTTGCTTCTCCTAGAAAGTTTGACTTTATCACGGCTTATGGGAGCCCTCTCGACCCCAGCACACACATACATACACAGAAACACACACAGTGCTAGTTGGCCGTTGACCCCGAAAAAGGGTTTATTCCCCCTTGGGATGGTCTTGGTTTTAAACCATTCAGGGAGACTAGTCACCCTCCTCACGAAACAACTCTGGTGGGGGAACCAGTTCAGTCGCCGGTGACCAAACCATGAGGCAGTTAGTACTGGGTTACATGGTACCAGTAGCATATGACATGGCCTGACGTACATACATACATACACACATTTAAACAGACAGGTGAGATTTCTATATAAGAAGAGGACCAAATGTCATGGTACCAGTAGCATATGACATGACATGACCTGACATAAATACATACATACATACACACATTTAAACAGACAGGTGAGATTTCTATATTAGAAGAGGACCAAATTACATGATACCAGTAGCATATGACATGACCTTACATACATACATATATACATATATACATACATACATGCACACATACATTTAAACAAACGGGTGAGATTGATATAAAAGAAGATGACCAAATTACATGGTACCAGTAGCATATGACATGATCTGACATGCATACATACATACATACATACATTTAATCAGACAGGTGAGATTTATATATTAGAAGACGACCAAATTACATAGTATCAGTAGCATATGACACGACCTGACATACATACATACATACATACATTTAAACAGACAGGTGAGGTTTATATATTAGAAGATGACCAAATTACATGGTACCTGTAGCGTATGACATGACCTGATCTCCATACATACATACATACATACATACATACATACATACATACATACATACATTCATACATACGTAAACATATACATTTAAACAGACAGATGAGATTTATATATTACAAAATGACCAAATTACATGGTACCAGAGGCATATGACATGACCCGTACATACATACAAAACAGACAGGTGAGATTTATATAATAGAAGATGGCCACATTTATTTTTCGAATTAATAAAATAAGCAAAAGAAATAAGATATTACTTACCTGGAGCGGCTCGTTTCGGCAATTCTTTATGAAGGAAAAGAAAAAAAAATCCATTGAAATGACGTTGATTTTCATGTTTTAATATTTTTATATGGATATATAATTGTTTCAGTACAAGATGACGGTGCTTATGCATTTTTGGTACCGCGATATTTTTAAATAGTTTTTTTTTTCAGGTTAAATTCAAGTTTTACTATATTTTATATTAAATTGTTAGGTGGAAGCACAGATTAGTAACAAACCCTCTCCCCATGATAAGAATAGCTTTCGAAATAACAACAAATAACAAATCAGCGCGGTATCAAGAATACATAAGTACCAAAATGACTTCTAATCTAATCAGGTATTAGCGAAACGCCATTGTAATACTTCTGTGCTGTTTACTACGAACATAGATTTTACTAGCGGGGGATGGCGGCGTCTGTCTTTGCCCAAGCGTAAAGTACGCTTAAATATGACATTTTAATTTGTCCAGATTTCGTATATATTATTATAGAGTCGTGATTTCAATTGTAAAATATTAAGGTGCCATTAGGCAGGATCGAAACTGTAGCATTCAAAGCGGGATGCGTTACCAACGCGACACGCATATAAACCGATTAAAAATAAAAAATAAAAATAAACTAAGATGAATGTACCAAATATTTAACGATATTTTCAATTTTGACCCATTTTTGACCTCTTGCAAATTTTTTTTTTTGCGATTTTCTTATAGGATGATCATCTTTAGTTAAGTACTACGTGTAATTATATTCATGCAGATATTCTACATGATTTATACTTGCATAATATTTGAGTAAAAAGTTTACAGTAAGCATAAAACTGTTTCCATATATATTTATGTATACGTATATATTTTTGTTTACTCTATCTATTATATTCATACAAATATTCTACATTATTTATGCTTGCATAATATTTGCATAAAAAGATTTTAATAAGCACAAAACACTTTCTATATATATTTATGCATGCGTGTATATATATATTTTTTTTAAATTTGCCTACCAAACTCCTCTGTTAGTTTACAGACATGAAACTTTATATAAACGGTATTTGAACCCATGGTAACTTTTTTATTTTGATTTTAGCCGAGGAAAGTGTGAAAATTTAAAAAATGGAATTTACCAGGTGGAAGTGAAACGATGGCACTACGAATATGCATGCGTAACGTAATATCTATTGATTCAAGTCTTCCAGCATGTTTTCATAGCTCAAGCATTAACGTCGAAGGAAAAAGTAAACCATAACCTAAACGTTTTGGTTTCGATTCTCGGTGGTGGCACACGAGTCATTTGTTTTTTTTTAACTTTTGAATTCATTAACTTATATTGGGTATAATATAATATAATTATAAATACGAAATTTGCATTAATCAAAATATCATATTTAAGCGTATTTTATGACCGGGCAATGTCGGCCGGCCTGCTAGTATTAAGATAAAATAATTCTTCCTTTTTTGAATAGCATGCTCTTGTAGCTTTATATTTTACTAATATATTGAACAATGAAGAAAGGAGAAAAATGTTCCGAGTTGACTAGAAGGGTACGGCGAGTACTGAGATCTTAAGATTTATTTTTATTGAAATTACATATGAGTAGATATTATTTTTAAAGCGATTCATCAAAAATTGTTTGGTACGATTTAAAATGGCTGTGATTTTTATGAAGGGAGGAAAAGTCACAGAAACACAACGAAAATCAAATGGTAAGCGTCTGTTGCACTAAGGCAAAATCATTTGCAACGATGATCGAAATGAAAAGAAAATATTGGAAAATTAGGAAAAAATTGTTATTGCTCAGACTTCAGGATACAGATGAAAGTACTCGAGGGTGGCACACAGTTTTCATAACTGAATTATTAGGTTGGTGTAAAAATAATGTCGTTTTTTCGTTCAACTTTATGCAAACAACGACATTATTTTTGCACCAACCTAATAGTTTAAGAACTCATATAGCAACATTACATTTTTTTTATAATAGAGAAAGCGAATGAAAATAAAAGCAACTCACCAACTTCGTATACAGATAAAGCGAAGAATCCACCGCAAATGTCACCAGACTTACATTTCATGTTACAGTTTTTAGCCTGCCCATATTTTGTATAACTTCCACCGCAAAAACATTGTTTTCCATACTGAATATGAAATGAACATAGAAATAGATATTATAAATTCATTTCAGTAAAAGAATGACCCATAGACTGCCCGAAAAGATATACCGTCAGAATCTTAAAGAGCTCTCCCGGTTGGAATATCTCAGTTAACGAGCGAATTCTAGGTAGCCTACTCCAACTCCAGCTTCAAGAAAATGACAAGATTTAAAAAAAAAACAAAAAAACAAAGAACTTCCATTGAAAAAAAAAGAAAAAAAGAGGAAGAGTATACCAATCAACAGTGTGCCAAGTATTTCTGGATGAATTCAATCAGAACTATATAGATAAAGAATGCCCGATAGACTGACTGAAAAAAGGATCGCTCCACGACGACTACGAGCGAATTATAATGCCTGCCCAAGATCAAGGCTTGATGACGAAAGCTATTTAGAAAATTAGTGTTCCCAGCAATGATTCGAGTGCAGATTCTGTCACACAGAAGTAGAGAGTGTGAGCCAACTGATATCCAACTGTAAGGGTCTGTTGAGGGATGGCTATTATATGACTTGACACAATGGAGTGTGTAAATATCTCTTCTGAACGATCTGTAAAAACTTGAATATCAAATGCAGCAGCAAATGCTAGGAACATGTTTACCAGAAACAACAGTTGGAAATAAGTCATACACCATCCACTATAACCATACAGTTTCTACAGCTATGTATGTAGAAAACGAAGCCATAAAACCTGACATAATGGGACATGAAGGGGAAAGGAGCAACTTTAGCAGAAGTGTAGTGCAATGGAGAGCGCCTCTTTTGGGGGAGCTGGGGGGGCTTCTACATTAATGCCTAACTTGTCTGTACTTGTGAGGTGCAGATGTGTTAAGCAGGTGCTTATCGTTTTGAAAATGTTCTGGTATGAGTCTAGCCAAGATTAACAGTTTGTTTGTAATATTGAACCAAAGCAAAATGATATAAGACCATAGAATTTGAAAGGTCGACCCCCCCTCTCTCTCTCTCTCTCTCTATTTCTCTCTTTCATTCCCCATATCTCTCTTTCAATTGATACAGAGAGAATTAAATATAATTCAATTATTTTAAAACAGCTGATGCTTGGATTCTGTGGCGGCGGACATAGAATGCGTCTGGTTTTAACTGGCCTTTATAAAAATATGCTCCTCATTGTTAAATCTTAAATAAGTTATATACAGATTTTTATAAAAATGCATTTGTTCGCTATTTTTGTATAAGCGTTAAATTCCAGCATGCCATCAATGCCGACAACGGAAACATGCCTATAGCGATGCAATGAAGACAAAAAGCGACCCATGCCACAAGGTATAGCCGACGAAATATCGACCAGTTGTGTTGCTGTTTCCATGTCCCCATCATTGGATATCATTTATTCCCCCGGGGAGCTGGTTGTGCTCCCAGGACGTTCCCCAACCAAGTAACTCTACCCTGGAAACGATAGTGTCATGTAAGTTAGTGTCTCCAATGATGCGGAGTTATACATACGCTGACAAATTCGCTCAGCAACATAAGCACACCCGTTCACTGTAGAACTCCCAAAACGCCGGAAGGCCTTCTACTCTAATAGTTTCTTCTCTCGAAGATAACGATCTGGAATGCTTTTCCTGTTGCCTGTTTCCCTGGTTATAAAGCTCTCTAGATACCGGAAAGTCTTGTACTCTGATAGTTTCTTTCTTGGACTGCTAGACTTTAAAATTTTCTCCCTGTTAGCTGCAACCCTGAATGATCTGGCGTACAGAAGTTTAAGTGTAATGTGAACCAACATTTTGCCCATCTCCCCTAAACATGGGTCCAAATAGAAAACCCTTACGTCTAAGTGATTTGTTTATAACGAACGTGATGAAAAAAGTTAATAGCTCTCATCTGATTCTAGGTTACTAAAATAAACTATTATAACCTGGTGGAGATATGTAATAGAGTAGAAACACCACGTCAGTAGCGATTTAATTAGTTAGTGTTAAATTTGACAACGGTTACACTTAGTGCATGTTACGACGACCCAGGTTGAATAAAAATATGGGTTACAAGGCAGAGGCAACAGATCAAAATCGAACGATGATATGACGTCACGTTTTAGAGCGAGAGAAACATAGGTTTTTCAGCTCAGTTCTATTGGTGGAACATGTGTGGACGAGACACGGCCTAAAATGTAGCAAACTAATAAACTCGGTGAATGTTATAAGCGTCTGTCCGTCTACCTCATTCATTACTCCGTTAAAGTTAAAAGCAGGCATTGAAACACATGTTCCAACACGAAACTCCCCCATTGCACAAAGACAGCATACATTTAGCCGTTTCGCACGTCATAAGTCGAGTAGAAATAGGTAAAAATTATAAATACTAGATATCATTGTAAAAAATAAATAGCCGCGGCGAAATCACAAAAAAAAACCGCATAGTCGCAGAATATATGAATTTGTGATTGTTGGAAATTTTATATATAGTGTAGTGAATTAAGGAAATCAGTATTTCTAACAACCAGGACGTAACTTACACGGCAACTGATAAGGCTGAACTGCTTACCTGTTTATGCGCTTTTAATTCCACTTTAGATTCAATACACAATTCCCTTTCAAATTTACCTACTACACTTGAAAATCACCTTTTCTCATGCCCAATATATCACAAAATAAACCTCCAAGAGATGTGAACGTGATCTAACCCCTTGTCATACTAAGTAAGAAATGCTCGGCTGAGCTATCCCTCGTACTTTTCAAACACTACAATAAATACCTTGCTGAATCTTACTTCCTATATAGATGAAAAATACCGTCTGCAGTATCAATGTATAAAAATTCTGATAAAAGAACTGGTCCGCTCAATTATCGCACTATTGGTCCCTTCCTCTTCTTTTCTAAAATCTTCGAGTCATTAATCGATCAAGAACTAGTCCGCGATCTCGCAAAAGCAAATCTTTCTGTCCGACAGTATGGATTTAGTAAATATCTACTGCAGATATTATAATGACCATCTCTGAACGACCACAGCATGCACTGGATAAGCCAGGGATTTAGCCCTTAGCATACCCAAAGCCTTCAACCAATCTGACATGTAGGACTGCTAATAAGAATTAAATCATAAAGTACTAGCGTTGGCTGGGCATTGGGCATTTTTATTGAGTAACCTATACCTCAACACAATAACAAAAGACAAAGCAATTATTTCTTCTAGGACACACTGCACTTAAACACATCTTCTCTATCTAGGATATTTAGCACTTTGTTAATCTCAACTAGTCCCCCATTTCCCATAATAATCTGATGAAGAATGACGTCATAACCGGAAGTAACCCCCACTTCTTATCCCCCCTTTACTCGAACAAAAAGGAGGAGATTAACTCTAGGAGTATTGTCTAATAAAAACAGTTGCCAATCCATGTGATGATAATCTCAAATCGTCCCCCACTTAACACCATAATTTGAAAAGGAATGACATCATCACCGGAAGCAACCCCTAACCTATCACCAACTCCTCAAAAAAGGGAAAAGATAATATCTGGGATTAAATCCTTCTTAGACAAGAGAAAAATCCAGGTTATCTTTGATAGACTTGCATCCTAACCACATAATATTAATGCGAGAGTGCCTAAGACGTCGATCCTTAGACCTCTATTATTACTGATATTCATAAACAACTTCCCCTATTACATTGTGTCTAAGATGGGGGTATTTATCGAGAACACAACGCTCTATAATAGACATAAGGGGGAACGGATGTACACATATCTAAAGCAAGGGTAAAATCCTTAGAAAACGAAATCCAGTCTGTAGTGGAATGGGGCCATAAATCAATAGTAACGTCCAATGCTACTACGACTAAGCCTCTTTCCTTTAACAATTCAAAAAGCCTTCTCAACCATAAATAACCACGACAATTAACACTTTACTTGGGAGTTCGTTCAAACTCATTGGTTTAACATTCACAAACAATATGGACGGTAACACATACATTGGAGCCATTGCGAAGACTGATGCAAATAGGTGAGTTTTCTCAATCACGCTAGATGATTACTCGTAAATGAGAGTACCCATTATCTCTACAAAGCTGTAATTCGTCCACGAAGGAAATATTGTTGACACATCTAAACTGGTGCAATCACAATTAGTCTCTCCCTTCTGGACAGGGTGCGAAGAATAGTATCCAATCTTATAGCTCAAACCTCTGTCCCATCGCCGCAATGTTGAACTTGTATTCTTTCGACAAACTCATTCAGCAACAAAATCCCACCCAAACACTGTTAATGTCTGCTGAGATTTCACTGACTTAGTATGTCGGCATTTCCCGGCGTTTTACGTAAATTGCCGGGAAAATTCCGACGATAGTACAGTTTGATTATTCGGTTTAAGCACGGTAGGACCATACTTGGTCTGTCGTATGTTTTGTAGTAATAATAATGAATGGTGTAATTGGCAAAAACACGTGGCTATCAATTGGATGTAAATTGTGATGACTTACCTGCAAACCGGCTGGTGAAAGGTAATTTGTTTTGCAGACATCAATACATTCCTCGACTGACTTCACATCTTTTTTAAACGTCATTGCACGAATGATCTTATCTTTGTAACATCCAAGCATCCCTGTAAAAAAGACTTCATACTTTTAGCTCTCGAAAAAAAAAATCTATAAAATGATTTTCTTTTCATGTAATTAACAAGTAGAATACCCACCTTAGGAAGGGTAAAATAAATTACCAGAACAGAACAGATTTGTGCTCATTTCTTCTGTCACTAAACAAGGACTATCCTGGGAGCCCAGCGTTGCCCGGGTGTTTGAAGGTGCGTGTTGAGTAAAAAAAAAAAGTGGTAGTAGGCAGGCAGGCTCGAACCCGTACCGCGAAGGAGGAAAAGAACGTGAGAAAAAATAACGTGACGTCTTTGTCGTTGCGACTATCGCCAAACGGGAAGTGGCGAAGGTTTAAATTAAGGCTAGTTAATCGAAAAGAGGAGAGGACTTTCGAAAATATCGGCGAAAAAAAAACGACCCCTCCTTGTAGAAAAGTGGCCAGTTGAGGGTGAATGAATCAATGTTTGTCATCGTAAGGGTCGATCTTCAAAACGATTCCGATCTCGTGAAAATCCGTCGCCTCTGTCGAAAATTTTAGGCAGACATACATACATACATACATACATGCATACATACATACATGCATACATACATACATACATAAACACATTTAAACAGACAGATGAGATTTATACTATAGATTCACGTCAAGATTTTATGATGCTAGAATTTATGTTTAGAATTCATTACATAATTCTCATTGTACAACGCGATCACTAGAAAAGCGGGAAATTTGAAGCGGTACATTTATTGTTCAAATTTTATTGCACTTTTTTCTCTGCACCGACGACATTTGGCACATCTGTAGGTACACAAATATACTTTATGTACCTGGAAGTGTTATTAGATAGGTTTTATAACGGAATTCCACCGATAAGTATCTGAAATCGATAATATAAAAAAAAAAATCCGATTAAAGAAGGAACAGTCCGATTTTTACCAACGATAACACTTTTATACAGGCCAACAAGTGTATGAGAAGTTTTATCACCGCAAAAGCAGACGGGCTAGGCTTATCAAATCAACAGTAGGTACTTGAACCATTAGATCTGTCTCTTGCGTTTAGAACTTTAATTCAAGCCGTTATATATAAAAATAATTTAATAAAATAAACAGTAAGTTCTCTACAGTGCAATGTAAACTACAATGTATTATGAACTAAGCTACTACTGGGGGGTCATGTGAAGCTTACTCCCGATGCACCATGGTGGATTCCTTACTAGAGCCGGCAATAAATCAATTTGATTGAGAAATTGGCGATTTCGATGACAATAAAAGTATAGCAAGTATGACACAGTCGTTGATTCTAATTCAATTTCGGAAAACGTCGAGTCTCCCTGTTAGTAATTTATGAAAAAACATATTTCTTGTATATATAACTTTCATTTGCCAAATGTGCCGCGTTTTTAAAAACAACACTGTTAAACATGTCTCAAAATTAATGCTTAAGATTAAAGTGCTCAAAGCAGGAACTGAAATTCACAGAAATTTTACTTAATTAATATATAATTATTATGGATCGAAGTCAACTCAAATTTCATATATTTGAATGTTCAAATGGGAGGTTGAACTTATATTATCCTCCCTAAAATCTTTCTAAAATACTCAGAAAATCTGAAAAAAAATTCTTTAAAAACCTCCAAAGAACCTGTAACTCGAGGAATATGTATTAATTGATTAAGTAAAACCGATTCTAAAATTTAACATAATATCCAAATGTTCATAATATGTACTACATCCTTTTTACAGTTATTGCATAACATAAAGTAAACTAAGTGCATCATACACTACAACACCATACGTCTAGCCGTTGCGTTCCGGAATTTAAATTGAATATTATAAGAAGTGAATTCTGTATATAGAAATATATAAGCATATACATATACTTAACATTTTATGTATTATCTACGGACATGTATGGCACAGTTATACATCTCATCCATATAGTTGACTTAAGTTAAATTTGAAACAGCGATAACAAAAGTCCATCCTGATAAACGGGAATGTTTTACCGCATATCAATTATTATTATTTACTTCTTAGATTTACTATCTTTCTAACGTCAGAAATAATTGACACAACGGACAGAGCCTCGGGGTAATATTCAACTTAGACTATTTCTATATTATTGAACGTGACTTATTCGTACGCTTCCCGTGGCGAGACTGGTTTGAAAACCTTTGTTTCTATCGCCCTAAACGTGACGTCATATCCTATACTCCTATCGTTGGATTGCTGTTTTGTCTAGGAAGTTTGACGTCTTGTCACCTACCTCAGTTCAATTCACGTCATTTGTTTCTGGGTATAATTCTGTTTGCAGATAGGTTATCCTGACATGTACTAATGTGGCCCTTATTAAAATTCACTCGCGCAAACTAAGTCACTACTTACATAAGGTCACTCAAACGTATTTATTTATATAAATCATAATTTGTCGAAATAATGTAATATAATACCTTTTGTGAGTTGATTTGATTTCTAAATAAAAGAATAAATAAGGAAGATCTACTTACATGATTCTGTAAAACCGGCTGAAAAAATAGAATATTTCAATTTAAAAATAATGAGAATAAGTTTATCAATACTATTTATCGGTGCATTTTTTTCAGATCCTCCCACATGTTTTTTTTTCTCAGATCTTCCCACATTTTTTGTGTGTGTTTTCACACTCAGGCATTTTTTTAACATTTGTGATTAAACAGCACCGAATTGATTTTTTGTCTGTTGGTATTTTATATGCATTTGTGCATTTACTATTTTTTTTTTTTGGAATTCAATAAAATAAAAAAAACTTGATTATTGATAAAAATAAAATGCATTGTCAATACAGCTGTGTTCTGCCTTTGTTTCAAATTTGGTTACTGATACTAATGTATATACGAGTGTACGAGTTCCGTCATTTTCACATGAAATAACGACGTACAAAAGCAAATATAAAAAAGATCGAAATAAAACGTCTCTCTCTGGAAAGTTAAGAAACAAAATAAGAAAGTAAACAAAAAAAAACATCGATCAGTACAGAAAGACAACTGGAAAAAAAGATCGAACACGTATGATTACGAAAACTAAGTTGATTATTTATCTCTGAATTAATTTTAAATAACGTGAGATTGTCAGAAGTGACAGGTGCTTTCACCCTTTACGAAAGATAGTTTCAGCCGACTATTTCTTACTTGTGAGGAAGAATACACACAAATAAATACGCATTCATTTTTATTATTGTTTTGACTCTCGAGTATATATGCAACACAGACACAGTTAATCACTCGGGAACCACATCACTCTATAGAAAAACATATAAGGACATTAACTAGTATATACTCGAGAGTCAACATAATGAAAAGAATATTCTCTTTTTTTTTCTATGTCTAAGGTATGATTCTGGAAAGCACTAAGGGTTCCAACTTTCCTTCACACTCTTTCATAAGGGATTATTTTATTGCTAATTATTTAACCCGCCTAACGGGGAATGCCGACAGAGCTGACCAAGCATTTTTTGTGTAGCCACTGCTCTTATTTTAGAATGCTGTCTTTTCAAATCCCACTTTCCTGATCTTGCCACTAATGTTTCCGACGTGTGACTGTCCACCAAAGCCGCAAACATGAAGACATAGGCGCGAGCTTCGCCCTCTTTTTAGATTTGATACCAGAGTCGGGTTGCATGCGTGATGAATACCCTGCCACGTCATCCATCACACCAAATACAATAAAGGCTATAACAAGAGAATATTCTTATAGTTAATTTTACTCTCGAGCATATACCCGACATAGACACAATAAATAAATCGAAAACCACATCACTCTATCTAAAAGCATATACGATATTAACTGATATATACTCGAGAGTCAAAGTAAATAAAATAATATTCTCTTGTCATAGCTCTAGTAATGACTAACTATAAAACCACGGAATAGTCCGTAGTCATCGAACTAATAAGCCAAGTAAGTATCTCACACGTAGTACTATACACTCGCCATGACGATATCATCCAACAAGTTAATTCAGCAAGCAAATCGATATAATTATATCTACAAACAAATAACGTTGTAGCTTACACACAAGGAAGCTGCAAGCCGGAAGTCCTAGACTCGAGCAGAAGAATACATTCGAATATCGCTTACAAGAAAGTCTAATCATTGATCAACTAATGAGCTCGCGTCTACGACTTCCGGTCTGCGGTATTCATGGCGTGTATGAGCGGCGACGTTTTCTGCTTGCAATAATTATTATACATCATCTCACATTTAAAAACACACACACACACACACACACATATATATATATATATATATATATATGTATGTATGTATGTATGCAAGGCCGAAGTGGCGAAAGCTTCGTTTAATTGATGGTCTTAACCAGGACACACAGAGCTGGAAATGCGACACTTGTGAACGAGTGCTTTTGTCAAAAGCTGGCTACGTCGACGATCTTAAGTCGCACAAAAAGCCTGTTCAGGTTAACTTTACACCTATTTTATCCAAACCAAATGATCTGTTTTATATGCAGCAAATTTTTAAGACTACTGCTGGTTCGGGAAGACATGTGACATCCTTCAACCCCCAGGAGGAAGCCAACTCAGTGAAAATTGCTCAATTTGTATATCACATCTGCTTCAAGATGTGAAAATTTGCAGGAGTGCAGAGTCATCTGAGATGGTATGGACGATAAGATTGGGAGAACTAGATGTGACGGCGATCATTTGGAAAGATGCAGCAATCATATATATATATATATATATATATATATATATATATATATCTGTGAAAATATATTTTATTTCCTTATCCTATATACCAATCCTTATTTAAGAAGCTCAATGTAATTACAGGGCAATATAGTGAATGATGAATATAGTGAATACAGTGAATAGTGAATATATGTTTCTATTGCGGCATTTTGAATTATATATATGTGTGTGTGTGGGTTTGATAGTGTTGATATATATGTATATTATATGTGTATGTATGTGTGTGAGTGTGTGTAAGTTTATGTGTGTGTTTGTGGATATATATGTGTGTACGCGTGTATGTGAAAATATATGAATGATATAAACGGCACAGAAAGTAGTCGATATTACTCACTTGAGTCGTCGTGTGTGGTGAACACTGAAAGAAAAAAAAATAGAATATATCAATTGAAATAATTTGAAATAATTTTATTCATATATTTTTTAACATATCGATTCAATTTTTCCAGCTTTTATATTTTTTCCATTAAGTTTTCATCCACTAACTTCGACTAAAATAATGATTTCTCTCCATATTCGTATTTACAAATTCACGTAACGAATATACAAACGCATTGTTCAATTGTAGAATAAGGACACTGTTTTTTTTTTTCAAGAATTTATTTTTTTTGCTTCTTACAGTAAAATTGTTTGTTGGTCTTAAATAATTATATGTATACTAGCTCACCGACCGACGTTACCCGGTCTTACAATGTGCTTAAACATTATATTTTGATTCATGCAGATTACGTATGTATGTATGTATGTATTATTATTATCATTATTATTATTATTATTATTATTATTATTATTATTATTATTATTATTATTATTATTATAGAATCAATCCTCTATTTGCCTTGTGGAGTAAATCGCAAATAAATAAATAAATAAATAAAATATTTATACTGTCGTTCATCAAATTTCGTCTGTGTTTGTTTACAATATCACTTCAGCTGATATTTGGGCTTGAGGATGCCCTGGAAAAAGTCACATCTGATTAATAGTTTTAAAATATGCAAACGAAGAAATGATTTGCGGCGATTTTAAATGGTATATCTTCTCTCATAATAAATTAAACTCATTAATAAGAAAACGAATAAAATAAAATGTTGGGGTACACCCTGGTTTGGACAGATGATCATTCGATAGGTAGTCGAATGCTCTACCACTGAGATATATCTCTAGATGACAATTATAATGCATTTTTAAGAAGGAATGATATGCTGAGATTTCATTAACTTCACTTGGCCGCTGTAATGTAAAATATTTCCCTGTAAAAATTCTTCTTTTGTATCTCTAAGAAGAAAAACAGTATTTTAAGGATAGGGTTTTTCGAGTTTCGATACTTATCGTATAAATTTCTGTACAAACCTTATCGAAGAACACGGCCAGACATGTAAATTACCATTGTGTGAAATGTGTAAAAGATAGACTCAGCCGATTCCGAACCTATAAGGTAGGAACTCACACACGCACAAAAGTGGCTTTTTATAGGATGACAAGATATATCAAAATTAATATTTAATATAAACATTGAAGGTAAGTATGATAATATATCTCACATAACATAGTACTTAATTGTAGAGTGATAAAAAAGAGCGGACATCTATATAATATAATTAGGTGGGGAGGAAAGATTAAATATTAAATTAGAATAGGGAATAGTAGTGGATCATTGTATTATAACTTATACTTTGATAGTAATATTTATTTAGTTTGCTACGTAAGTTAGTATATGGATAGGAAAGATAAATGTGTAATAATCATAATATGTATTCATAATAATCAGATTCCAAATATTGATCTCAAAATAAACTGTATATGTTGAAACAAGTGATCATTATTCGATTGATAAGTGGTTTCAAATAAATGAGCCAAATGTATTAATTGTTAGAATGGATGTTAAAACAATATTATGGTTATAATAAGGTATATCTATTGAATATCTATTAAGATAAACGGTACTCATGCAGAGAGTGATCCATGCTGAAATAATAACGTTATTATATAAAAAGCCATTCTTAACATGAGGAGGGGAGGGTGTTTTGTACCTATTCTGTGCGTTAACCTTACAATTGAATATAAAAAAAAACATCATAAAACTTTAATTAAACGTGGAAATACGATTTAAAAAATAGCGCGGATCACTCTCTGCATCAGCACCAGATAAACTATATATCTTTTAATATATATATATATATATATATATATATATATATATATATATATATATATATATATATATATATATATTATCTAAACGTCTATAAATTCATTTCGGAATTATAAGTTAAATTTAAGGTGGAAAATATTTTTTTTAAATAACAAATAATAAAAAAAATGATTTGGCTAAAATCCAAATATAAAGTTTCGTATGGAGTCGAATACACTATATATGAATACAGTGAATAGTGAATATATGTTTCTATTGCGGCATTTTGAATTATATATATGTGTGTGTATGAGCGGCGACGTTTTCTGCTTGCAAAAATTATTATACATCGTCTCACATTAAAAACACACACACACACACACACACACACACACACACACACACACACATATATATATATATATATATATATATATATATATATATATATATTTGGCTAAAATCCAAAAAACTGACAGAGGAGTTGGTAGGCAATTTTTTAAAAACAGATATATATATATAAATATATATATATATTTATTTACCAGTGGTGAAAAAAAAACCGGACTAAAGTGCTCAATGTGTAGTCAGAGCAGTATATAGGAAATTTATTACTGTGAGTCCAGAATGAGTTTACAAATTGTTTCAACTAGAGGAAAATCCTCAAAGAGAGGAAAAATCCAACTAGCATCATCAGAATTCATAGATGGACTAAGTTATAAAGTCAAATAAAAATGGAAAGATCGTAGATAAAGGGGAGTTAGAAAAGAAGGGGGAGTGGTGGGGAGAGGACGTTGGAGTTTAAAGTAGTAGGAGTGTATTAAAAAAAGAGAGGGTTTTATAATTAAATATTAATTATGTGTAAATTCTTATATACGTGTTTTTTAACGGTTTAAACTTAAAAGACGCTACTTTTGTTGATAACGGCATAAGTAACAGTTAATTTAAAGGATCACCATGGAACCCCAAACACATTATTAAACATATCCCTAAATCAATAGAAAAAAGGCTTAGCACAAACTCATCTAACTCCAGCATTTTTAACCTACACAAACCCTTCTTTGAAAATGCTTTAAAGGAATCTGGATATTCCAACCCTAATATTACATACTTGGACCCTAATAAACCCAACAATACAAATAGGAATAACAGATCCCGCAAAGTCCTCTGGTTTAACCCTCCCTATAATAATATGATAAAAACTAAATTAGGTAAAAAATTCTTCATGCTTCTTAATCACCACTTCCCCCCTAGTAATATTCTACATAAAATTTTTTTAATAAGAACACTATTAAGCTTAGCTACAGTTGCACAAATAATCTAGAAAATAAAATTAAAAAACACAACAATAAAATACTAAATAACCACAACTATAATAACAATGGTCAAAATAACTGTAACTGCCTTAACAAACCCCAATGCCCGCTCCAGCAAAATTGTCTCTCAACAAATGTGGTTTACAAAGCAACTATTGCCCCTGCTGAAGACCCACAAAACAAAAAATTTTACATTGGCCTCTCAAGCACCACGTTCAAAGACAGATTTAGAGTGCATAAATGCTCCCTAAATAACCCCAACCACCCAAATAGTACTTCATTAACTAACCACTATCTACTACTTACCCGAAACAACCTCACCCCAATTATTAGCTGGGAAATTCTTAATAGAGCTAGTACCTGTAAATCACTAAACTCCCCATGTTATTTATGCTTAACTGAAAAATTACTGATTACTAATTTTAGAGATAGAGATAAACTTCTAAATAAAAAAACTGAAACCTCACTTAATTGTAAACATTATAAATCCCACCTCTTAAGCAACTTCTCACCCTTCTAATAATAACTATAACCCACCTCTAAAATCTAACACTAACGAATTACACACACCCTATTTACAACCTAAACTATATAGTCCCCCATTCATTTTAAAAGAACCCCTCCACAGAACCCCCACCTATTTATCCCACCATTTTTTAGCTACATCTCTCTTTACCAAACTCATTTTTGTACCCCCCCCCCTTTGCCTTAATCACTCCTTATGTCATTATTTAAAGGTTATCGCCCCATAGTCTCTTATTGGCTATTTCCATAATTAGGTCTCGATTTCTATTATTTCAATTACGTACTTATCACAATTGGTATCCTTCGACTTGCCTCTCGGTCTATTATCTGCTTGTTAACAACTAATCATTTACTTACCTTCTATTTTAATTAATTATTTAATTTACCATCTACATATAACATATATAATACGCTTTTCTCTTATATTTACCTCTTACTAATTCTTTCAATAATAATTATCATATTTTTTAACACGAAGCTTATTTACATATTTTTCGTATTTGTGTTTGTACATATACTCAAGCACATGCTCCTCCCCCATTGATGTGTGTATTTTTTACATGTGTACTCATGTGTATGTATTTGTGTGTTTTTGTTATCTACTTACTATCTACATTTTATTAATAATTATATTAATTTTTATTATTTAATTAACTTACTGATATCCTTAGTTTTTTTACTTTATTAAATAAACCTATAACGTATAATTCACCTATTTACCCTTCTATTTCTCATTTCTTTCTTTCAACTTAACGCCCGACAATTCAAAAAACTATAAATAATAAATTAAAAACAAAAAATTAATTTTTTCAATCTCTCCCTGCCCAGCTAATTTATATATATATATATGTATATATATGTGCACATATATATATATATATGTGTGTGTGCGTGTGTATGTGTGTGTGTTTGTATATGTATGTATATGTGTGTGTATGTATGTATTTATATGTGTGTATATATATATGTGTGTGTGTATATGTATGTATATATATGTATTTGTGTTTGTGCGTATCTTCTACATGTGTGTATATGTATGTGTTTTTTATATATATTTGTATTTGGTTACGTATCTTCTACATGTATATTTGTGTGTGTGTTTTTCTGTGTGTATGTGTTTTATTCACTTATTATAAATATCTCCCTAATAATTTTATGAATTTTATTATTTGATTAACTTACTGATATTCTTACCTATTTCTATATTAGTAAAATAAACTTGTAACTTATAATTCATTAATTTATATTTTTCTCTTTCTCTCTTTCCTTCAACTACAACGCCTGAAAATTTAAAAATTATTTATAAAATATTTTTCAACCCCCCCCTCCCAGCTAATTTATATTTATATGTATATATATGTATGTATATGTATATATATATGTATGTGTAAGTGTTTGCATCTGTATGTGTATTTGCATATATGTTTATATATGTATATATGCGTGTATTTTTACGTATCTGTGTATGTGTACATATATATATATGTGTTTGTATATGTATGTTTGTGTATATATGTATATGTATATATATATATATATATATATATATATATATATATATATGTATGTGTGATCACGCATGTGCTTTTCCCCCATTTACGTATGTGCATTTGCTGTACATATTTATGCGTGTGCTTATATTTGTGTGTTACTTATTAAAAATGTTCTTTTTTTTCTATTATTTAAGTTACTTACTTAAGCTTTCACCTATTTAATTTTATTTCACTAAAATAAACCTGTAACGTATAATTTCTACCTGCCCGGCTAATTTATTTATATATATATTATATTTAATTATATATATCATTACACTATCAAAATAAACCTGTAAAGTATAATTCATTAACTTATTTTTCCTTTTCTTTTTCTTTCCATTTTATAAACAATAAATATCTTTCAATCTCTCCCCGCCCGGCTAAATTACTTTACACCCCATTTTCAACCCGTTCCTTCACCTATTTTATTTTATTTTATTAAAATAAACCTGTAACGTATCATTTCTACCTGCCCGGCTAATTTATTTATTATATTTAATTATATATATCATTACACTATTAAAATAAACCTGTAAAGTATAATTCATTAACTTATTTTTCCTTTTCTTTTTCTTTCCATTTTATAAACAATAAATATCTTTCAATCTCTCCCCGCCCGGCTAAATTACTTTACACCCCATTTTCAACCCGTTCCTTCACCTATTTTATTTTATTTTATTAAAATAAACCTGTAACGTATTATTTCTACCTGCCCGGCTAATTTATTTATTATATTTAATTATATATATCATTACACTATTAAAATAAACCTGTAAAGTATAATTCATTAACTTATTTTTCCTTTTCTTTTTCTTTCCATTTTATAAACAATAAATATCTTTCAATCTCTCCCCGCCCGGCTAAATTACTTTAAACCCCATTTTCAACCCGTTCCTTCACTAACATTAACTCTCCAACCTGTTGCCATGGTGATCCTTTAAATTAACTGTTACTTATGCCGTTATCAACAAAAGTAGCGTCTTTTAAGTTTAAACCGTTAAAAAACACGTATATAAGAATTTACACATAATTAATATTTAATTATAAAACCCTCTCTTTTTTTAATACACTCCTACTACTTTAAACTCCAACGTCCTCTCCCCACCACTCCCCCTTCTTTTCTAACTCCCCTTTATCTACGATCTTTCCATTTTTATTTGACTTTATAACTTAGTCCATCTATGAATTCTGATGATGCTAGTTGGATTTTTCTTCTCTTTGAGGATTTTCCTCTAATTGAAACAATTTGTAAACTCATTCTGGACTCACAGTAATAAATTTCCTATATATATATATATATATATATATATATATATATACGCATAGATACATACATACAGAAAGAGGTTTGTATTTGCTGTAAACTTTTTACGCAGATATTAAGCAAGTATAAATCATGTAGAATATCTGCATGAATATACACGTAATGATAATCCTATAAGAAAACCGAAAAAAAATAACAGGAAAGTAATTAAAATGAATATTTAAAAGAATATACAAATTAGCTATATCTTTGAATATATAAAAAAAGTTGTATTTTCTTTTAAAATAGATAAAAAAAGAGTTTCAATATAAATATCAATACACAAAGAAAATATATAGGAGTATATATATATATATATATATATATATATATATATATATATATATATATATATATATATATATATGAATTTTGGAAAACTCGTACCCGGAAATCTCGAACCCGGAAAACTCGTCCCGTTTTAATAAGTAGAAAAACTTGTTCCATATCGAATAAATATCGATTGAAAACACATTTTATGACCGTTCTTGAAGGAGATATTGTTTTTAAAAGAGACTATACCCCACATGATATTAAAAAATATATGTGTTACTTGTTTACTGTTAGTTGCTTCACTTATTTTAAAGCGTTTATTCTGTTCAAAAACGAGACTACAGACTGCATACTATTTAAAAAAATATTTATACTTATTTACTGTTGTTTTTGAAAGGGCAAAATTGATTTTTCTACCTAGCTGGCTAAGTTGTTAGTGGTTCAATTTCTTTTGAAGCGTTTATTGAGTAAAAAAAAAAATTGCGTCGAGTTCTACGTGAGAACAAAAAATAATGTCAGATATGAGGGCATCACATCTAACGGGTCTTGATAATCGCTTAAAAATAGAAAATTAAAGAAAATACTGTGGTACAGATCAGTTTAAAACGACACCCCCTCCAAAAGAAAATAAATTTGTATACTTTGGATAATGTCCAAGATCACTGCTCCGATAAAATCAAGTTACTGGAAGTGGATACGGTTGATTATGTAACAAAATCGAACGGAAGACACGAAAAACAAAATCATATATTTATATAAAAAATACTTTATTTTCTTAAAATTTCTTGTGTTATTACGAAACAAACAAAAAAGAGAAACACCTCTTGTATTATCAAATAATCAAACTAATATTTTATTTATAAAGATTTATTTTGTTTTAACACTTTTTGTGTTCACGAAATAACAAAAATCACTTATGCATTATGCGAACGGCGACCATTTTTTCTTGGATCGTTTTACTAAACTGTCGACAGGTGGCGCTTCTCGGTCAAACATTAGGGTTTTTATTACTATGCACATAGAGTCGAAAATTTGTCAAAAAACAAATATATAACAAATAAATGCTATCAAAGGCAAGATAAGTTACTTTTCCACTTAACTGGATAATTTTTTTAGTGTTTTTTGGTAATAAGGTATCTTCACCTGTGCAAGGTCCTGTTAAGGTTGTTGTTTCTATGATATTGTTTGTTGATTTTTTTATACTGCAAGCCATGTGCCATTGCAAAGCTTGAATTGGTTTATAATTCACAGCATGATAATTAGTACACCAATTTCAGTTGCAGTATATGCGGAGGCATCCCTGGGAAATCTAGCTGTTGGATAATTAACAACATTATTGGCTTCCACAACAGTGTCGATGGATGTGTATGTGACACTTGGAATTTTACGTTGAATAATAGCGTTAAGTGCATCGACGTCTTTGTATTGAGCTGCATGAATAGCTCATTTACTCAGTAAAGTGGAAGTCGTATAATTAATTTGAATATCTGGGAAAAAACCCTTTTAACCAATTCTTCTTTTGATGTAATAAGATTACAGAAGTTAAAAGCCTTAACTCGGATCAGCCAGCATTTCCCACAAGTGATGCAAAATTTTCTGTGCGGATCAAGCAGTCTGCAACTGGATATAAATATTTTGAGTTAAGTCTAATGTCTTCACATGGCACTAAAAAGGTAGAGTATTTGAGGGAAGCATTTATTTCATCTGCAGGTGTTGATTGACGAATTACAGATAGCATTTGTCTGAAATCTCCTGTAAGCAATATTACTGTATTTCCAAATGGTCTGCCATTGCCATGCAAATCTTGCAACGATCGACCAAGAGCCTCAAGTGATTATTTGCCTACCGTTGTGCATTCATCCCAAACAATAAGTTAGCATTTCTGCAATATTTTCCCCACACTGGATCGTTTGGAGATGTTGAACATGAGATTTTTGTAAAATTGAATGTTTATTAGTAGTTTCAAAGTAGAATAAGTAGTTCTACTTGATAGCAAGATCGCAGGTATACCACATGCAGCAATATATCCTATCCTTACATCATCAACGCTCTGATCCCCAGCTGGCATCAATTGTGATGGATGGTTCTCGTCTGGGTGAGGCCCCGCGTTTTGACAAGCTTCTGGGTTTGACCATTACTCCTGATCTGAAATGGAACACGTTCATCAAGTCTGTTGCCAAGGTCGCTGGAAAGATGGTGGGATCCTTCTACCGCTCCAGAAGATATATCACTACTGATGCAATTCTCTATCTATATAAAAGCCAAGTACGTCCAAGGATGGAATACTGTTGCTATATCTGGGAAGGAGCTGCTAAAAACAGCCTATCCTGCCTTGACATAGTAAAAAATAGACTTCGTGGCTTAGTGGGGATGCCCTTTTCTCTACCCACAGAAGAGACGTTGCGAGCCTATCCTTGTTTTATCGTTATTTTCATGGCAGGTGCTCGTCTGAACTCCAATCTCTGGTCCCCCCTTGCCAATATTTCACGAAAAACACCCGTCTAGCTGAATCTACTGTGAAAAATTTCCCCCACTCTTTATCTGTGCCTAAATCAAAACGCCGATTCCATGAACAAAGCTTCTTTCTTAGAACTGCACGCCTGTGGAACTCTGTTCCATCTGCCTGCTTCCCTCCGGACTACAACTTGGATGTCTTTAAGTCCAATGTTTACAAATTCCTAATGAACCGCCCCCTTAATTACACACTTCATCAAATCTCCACACTAACGTAATGTACTTGTCATAACCCTTATCCCTGAGTGGCTGCCGAGCCTTGATAAGTGGTGATCACTGTGTAAAAAAATGTCTATGCCATTTTGTCACTGAATGGCTGCCAAAATCAAGTTAATTAGAAAGGTTTTACCAGTTACTCCTGGTGCTGTTCAATGTAGCAGTAATTTCAAAATTACTTCTATTCTCACAATAAGTAAATTAGGTGACTAAAATAAGATTTATTCATTTTTGACAATGCCTTATTCACTGTAATTAATTGAAGAGACTACAATAGGATGAGCGATTAGAGATTGACAGATAGACAGGATATATATAGATAGAAACAGACAAAGTGAGAGGGAAATTCAGAAAGAGAAGGAGATAGAGGGAGATAGAGGGAGAGTTAGAAACAGAGAGGGAGCGAGACAGAGGAAAGGAGAGAAGAGAAAGATAGAGGGAATTAGAGAGAGAAAGTGGCGGAAAGAGAGATGGAGATGTTGATATATATATATATATATATAGAGAGAGAGAGAGATGGGGAGAGATGGAGTGAGAGTTATTAAGAGAGGAAGAGAGGGGGAGAGAAACAGAGGGTGAAGTACACTTCTCCGTTTTTTTCCTCGATCAGTAGAGGAGAAATCCTTCGAGACTGGGGCCATTTTACTTTTGTTACTATCCAAATAACTTATTTTTCGGAAGCTAGATTTTCCACAAATTAGAAACCGACTGGGTTATCTTTACTTTCACCTAACAATTTAATTAACATAAAAATATTTTAAAAACTGAATTTAACGTGTAAATACTAATTTTAAAAATATCACGGTAACGTAAGTGCATAAGCACCACTTTATCTTCAATATTTATTTTCCAAAGACTGATTGAATGAATTAAACTTTAAGTGTTGTGTAATTATTTTCTCAGCGTTCGACTTTCACTGGCGCATAACGTCAACAGCCGGATAAAGTCGATCGTTACCGAGGAAATAATAACAACGCTTTGTAAAAGAAAAAGTAAAGTAAAATTTTAAATAAAAAACTCAAAAAACAAAAAACCTAATAGTCATTTGTATTTCTTAATAAATGTTTGTAGAAAATAACATGTTTTTTTTGTCACAAAAATAAAGTTTTAGCATCTTTTGCAATAAATAATAGCAACTTCGGTAATTTTTACGACTTACCACAGCAAACACCCCAGCAAACACCTCAACCTCCTCATGTTAAAAACGACTTTAGGAATACACCCTACCTTCCCATGTTAAGAACGGCTTTCGAGGTTTTGGGTGTATATATATATATATATATATATATATATATATATATATATATATATATATATATATGTATGTGTGTGTGTGTGTGTGTATGTTTGTGTGTAAATATATTATATATATATATATATATATATACATATATATATATATACATATATATTGCCGATCCCCGGCGAGTATTTTTTTCTTCGTTATGTTGTTATGCCCAGGAGGAACACGCCTACACCGATCGAATTATTTGTTTGTTTCTTTCTTTCTTCTCTGGATGCCATATTCCTGAGAAAACCGAGACACAAACTGAGTTATCAAATTCTACATTTTTAAGCATTTTTCCTTTGGTTTCTCTATTTTTTCTACTATTCCCCTCTTTGCCTGTCTATCCTTTTCCCTTTTCCTTATAGTTCATTAAATGCATAAGTACAAACAATTTTTTTTTACTCATGTTTTGTTTATTAAATTTACAATTTCGCTGTTACTCTTTTAACGATTAAAAAAAAAGTTTGTTTTATACGCATGTGTAGTCAGAATCGTTAATTTTTCGTTATTTCAAAATTGTCGAACGAAAAAAAAACGAAGTCAAATAATAGTTTTTTTTTAATTTTATAATATTTTTTACTTTTTAGCATTTATAAACACAGTTAGATGAGAAACAGTCACTGTTATAAAATTTCACGGACAACGGAGGTGTAAATTTCTAGTTTATCGATTTGTAATAATCCAGACATTTGATTTTTATACATACAGATATATTAAATTGTATACTTAATTTTTAATCTAGATGTTATAACTATATTTATTTATATATTAAATTGTGTATGGTGTTGGTTTTTATCCTCTTCTGAAGAGATGCATTTGACTTCGAAATACCATGTTCTAAAAATTATTTCCGCTTTTATTACCTTTCCTTATTGCCTGATGTTAAAATAAAGTTATTTTCTTTCATCTTTCAGTTAGCATCTTTTATATATATATTAGCATGGATACCCGGCGTTGCCTGGGTTGACATGAAGTTCCGTTTGGAACACACCTGTATCCAAATCATTTTCAGCATGGGCAACGTAGATACCCCCGCAAGAATTCCAAAAATAAAAGAACGGATAAAAATATGTAAATGTAATCGCCCCAAAACAGAAGAAGTACGAGATACCCTCTCCATCAGATATGTCGGCAGAAGGGATAGAAAGAGAAGAAACTATTCTCCGGTTAATGAGCACTGGAAAGACCCCCGCAAAAATAATTAACTAAAAATAAATCATTACATTTGTTTCAATAAAAAAAAAATAGCAGCGAATACCCGTGCGATCTCAAAAAAAAAAAATGCCAAGGCTCGAATCTGGACGGGAATGAAGGATAAAAGGTAACTTGAAACAGTTTTGCCCATTGTCCTAAGAAACTCACGATTTTGTGAACCTAAAACAAATAACGTTTATAAACATTAACGCGTCCGTTTTTTTTAATTTTGTAAAAGCCCTTTTCCACTGTTTTTTTTTTGTGAATAAAGGACATTTTCGATTTGTTTTTTTTTTTCAGGGGAGGGGGGGGCTTTTTGTTTTTAAAAGTGTGTGCTTCGAATTCAAACTTAGTTAGTTAGAAACATAAAATGATGAAAAATTTAATTTAGTTGTTTTTTGAATTAATTTTTGTAGATCATCATTTTTAGGGGATAAACGACGTTCAGTCACGTCGTAAAAATTATTACAGAATCTTTGACTGCTTCGAATTCAAACTTAAGTTTGAATTCGAAGCAGTCAAAGATTAAAGTTTGAATTCGAAGCAGTCAAAGATTCTGTAATAATTTTTACAACGTGACCGAACGTCGTTTATCCCCTAAAAAATTATGATCTACAAAAATTAATTCCAAAAACAACTAAATTAAATTTTTCATCATTTTATGTTTCTAATGTAATCCTCCTTGCACCCCATATTTTGGGGTTCGTTTTGTTTATGAAATTGTCAGTTGAAAGTACAGAATATGCTAATAAAAAGTAATTAAATTTATCGTTATGTTATGTTTCAAATGTAATTCCCTCCCCCCCACAAAAATAAATTGTATTGCCATGTTTTACCGCTTCCCTCGATCCCCAAACTTGAAAAATGCTAGAGGTTACATGTTTCGTTGAACGCTTGGAAGCCAAAAAGTGGGTGCTATATTTAACGTTAAATTTATATACAAAAGTGATTTCCAACTCTAACATGTTATTTTTTTTTTCTAAATTTCTTTTTTCATATTATTTATAAAGGCTGTTTTAACGTATTAGGAAACAAAGTAGATCTTCATTTTTTAGGGGTTATGCTGGGTCCTGTCGCAAAAATTATACCTTTTTTTAATTAGAAAGTTAAGTTTGTCATCGATGAGATTAACGTGAAAAAAGAAAAAAGAAAATAATTGTGGAATTCGGAGGGGGTGGCAGTGGATCTTTTTTTCTTCTTTTTTTTAGGCGCTGGGTCACATCGTAAAAATTTACCGATTTTTGTATAAAGAATAATGAAAACAAACAAAGGAAAACTTTTCATTTTGTTCGTAAGTGTTTTTTTTTATTGAATATTAAAAAACAGCTAATAAAAGCCAAACATTTTTCTATCTACACGGAACTATTTTTTCAAGCTAGAACTTTATTGAGATTACCAATATATTTTATTTGATGAATAGTTTGTTTGTTTATGTTCCGAATTTCTAGGGGCAAATAACTCTAAAAAAGGTTTTTTTAAAAATGGATGTTGGAATAATAATTCCAATTAAATTAAATTAAATATGTTATTAATATAATTGCTGTTTAAAGTTTATTAAATAGCAATTTTAAATAGAACACTTAAAACAAAACATCAACTACGATACCGCTATTTGATAAAATCAATTTTTTCTTAATATAATATGCAAATGTGATGGTCTTGTATATTTTGCAAGAATCATACTATATATAGAAAAAATGAAAGGGTGAAGTAGGGAACCTTTAATCAAGTTGTAAACAAACAAACAAACAAACAAAAAGAGAGAGAAATAAATCATATTACTCACTAGACTCTTCCGGTGTATTGAACGCTGAAAATAGAAAATTTCGATTTAATAATTATCCATAATATATAACTTTATTGACATTTTCTTTTTACAATTAAAAAAAAAATTAACAATCTTTTTACAAATGCAAATAAAATTATATTTTTTATATACAGAGACTTTGTAAGTGATAAGAAACGAGGTTATTTATTGTTCTCAATAAAAGAAAAGCAATATACAATTGTATTACTACAAATAAGTTTACATTGTCGTAATACTTGACATGCTAATGTTTCGGACAAATCGTCAGTTAAAACAAGTTCTCATCAGCCGACCTAATAAATAGTTGCTTCTCACCAAAAAAAAAAAAACGATCGAGTACCAGAAAACTACTCCATAAATTCGTACGTCCTCTTTACGCTTCTCATTTTTATACATACATCAATGCCTATAGTCATTTTTATACCCTTCATAAATACTGTAAAATTATTATTATATAGAGTGGCGCCCAAAAGTTGTTGTTCGGCCATATTTTTCTCGAGCGCTTTCTATCGGTGCATCCGATTATCATCAGTTTTCTTTTCCTTTTTCCTTTGAGGCTTGGTGTATTAATAGTTTTTTTTTAATTAGCTATAAAGATGGGTACAGGAGGGTTGGGGGCGAATCATTTTTTTTTAAATTTTATTTTTAGTTTCGATTTTCCTATTTTATTGTTTATTAATTTATTTTCATGTTAGTTATTAAATACTGTTAGTATATTTGTCCCGGTGTAAAATTACCGCTCGGCAAATGGAAAAGATATCCAGAAAGATCGGAAAAAAGGAATAAATCTGTCGTGTTGTGTGTGTATATATATATATATATATATATATATATATATATATATATATATACTTAATTTACTCACATAAATTTATATACGAAAGTATAGATTTATGCGTAAACTTTAAGTATTTACTTCAAAAGTGCTCAATACGTAGGTAGAGCTAGTTAGTAAGTTATAAAATATATATGGCGATTAAGCTACACTGAATATTCGGCGTTTCAATCTCAATAGAAGAGGAGCATATAAAAACGATAAACAACCACAGAATTCGCGCATAAGGCTGAAGAGTCCTAGAATGAATGAAACGCCGAATATCCAGTGTAGCTTAATCGCCATATACATTTTATAACTTACTATATATATATATATATATATATATATATATATATATATATATATATATATATATATATATATATCTTATCTAAGATAATAGTAAGAAGATATATCTTGGAGCAACGGGTGCATCTTTAAGGAAAGATTCAGAAACCATGTTGCATCCTTCAAAAATGAACCGGACAATGAGACTAATAGGGAAGGTGATGCTGATAAAAGGGGCGATGGAACTAAAACTTATATTAGAAATAAAAGAAGGAACCCAACTGCATTACGTGATTGGGTTAAGGGATAATATAAAAACAAAAAAGAGTTTGAATTCAAATGGTCAATCGTAGATAAAGGTAGAAAGTATAAACCTGGTAAATCAAAAAGATGCAGTTTATGTTTACGGGAAGCATACTAAATAGTGAATTCTAAACAAAAGGCTGGATGCTCTACAACGATGTCTTCGTAGGAATAGATTTTTGCTATCACGTCTAAAACCTAGCTGAAATTTTTTTTTTTTTTTAATCCACAAAATATATTAAAGGTTACATGTAAATATAAAGCGAGAATTTACAGAGAAGGGGATGGATAAAGAGAGAGAGAGAGATAGAGAGAGAGAGAGAGAGAAAGAGTGAGAGAGAGTACTATACTTACGTAATAGACATGATGCAAACGGAATAACCAACGCGAGAACTGAAAGAAGAAAAGTAATTTTAGAGTTCAATTATATAAAATATTCAATTCATTGAATAATACAATTCATCTTCAGTGTTTAACATGTCACGTAATTCTTATTGAATAAAACGCTTTTTGAATGAGTTTTATATTCTTTACATACGTACAAACGGCGTTCCAAAATTAATGCTTCCTATTTTTTTTATTTCCTCCCAAATGGATCATAGACCTTAAACTATATCCGATGGTGAGGTCCCAGCTTGCGGGCTTTGGGGAGTGTGGAGCCACCCTTTAATTACCATTGCTCCCAGGTCCAATCTGACCCGGAGTGGTAGTACCTGTTAGGGTCCCAACTATGGGTTAAATAGAAACTGATATGAAAACAACACATATAGTCTATTAAAAAATTTTCTTCAAAATCTTTGGATTCGGCATTAAATAACCCGAAAAGGGTTGATATGCCGTAAAACAAAGACAACTAACCAACCAACATAGAGGTTGCAGATTGCATTGTTATGATCATTGAACTTATGCATCCTGACCTGAAAGTTTCATTTCTCTGTTGCAGATATTAACAGTGCGAGATACTAAGAAAGACACTCCTGTCATGGACGTGCGTCAGAAGTAAAAAATACGTTATTGAATTCCTAGCCAAAGAGCATTGAGAGATGATGATTATCTAGAAAAAAAGTTTGGTACAACTGCCGTCTTCGTAGCTCTTCAACTTTTTAAATAAAAAAAAAGGTAGAGTATTTCCGTTTTCGAACGACTCTCGTATATATATATATATATATATATATATATATATATATATATATATATATATATATAAGGTGTTAAAATTAATCATCTAAATTAATATCAATTTATTTATTGCGGACTATTATTCTCATTTTTTATTAGTTGTCAACAATGAATTCCAATTAAAATAATATATATACCATTTGTAAAACAACAACTAATAAAGATGAGAGTCCGCAATAAATAAATTAATATAAGTAATACTCATCTCAATAATGAATTCCAATTAAAATAATATATCTATATATTAATACGGTAGCGTGTGTGTTCTTTTGTGTGTAACGCTTACATCTTTTCTTCCGAGTTGCTGTCGTTTTTGACCTTCCATTTCTTGTAATAAATAATTTTACCAAGAATTCTTGGCTTTAGATATACATATGTACATATATGTTTTTTCTTTATAAGTTTTGCTTTAGAGTCCAGCTGAGGTATAAGAGTTATTTTAATATACTTTTTATTTTTGAAATCACAAATTTATAATGTATAAAACAATCGATAGAAACATTTACTATAATAATATATACAAAATCTACATCAATCAAAATATATATAAAGCGTATTTTACAACCGGGCTATGCTGGACGTCCCGGCTAGCTTAGATAAATACATATGCAGTTTTAACAAAATAGCTACAATATATATATATATATATATATATATATATATATATATATATATATATATATATATATATATATATATATATATATATATATATCAGGACGTTTCCATTTATGCTGAGCATCCACAAAATGCCAACATCATTATATTACATATGAAAGAGTCCACTGTGGAATTTTCACAGGTCCCGCTAGTCTAAATTAATGTTTAAAAATAGATAATTAATTTTTGGATACTATATATATATATATATATATATATATATATATATATATATATATATATATATATATACGAGAGTCGTTCGAAAAGGAAAGTAAACTTGTATGTCTGTCTGTCTGAGAAACGGTATCTACAAAACTCCTCTCTCAAATTTTAGTCTACCGACTTGAAACTAGATATATATATATAAGAGATTTGAACTTGTGGAATAAATTTAATTTTTGTTTTTCTTCAGTAAAGAAATATCTGCGAAGGGGTCGAAATTGAAAAACAAGTGGAACTTGGTCGATTAAAATGTTTATCTAAGCACGCGTAAATATACATTTCTAGGTAAAACAACGTTATTTTTTTTTTAGTATTTATGTTGGGTAAAGGAACTTGGAGATCGTGCACACACAAAGCAGAGAACAAAGAAAATACCATGTCGGACTTTGACAGACATATTGACCTCTGATAATACAAAGAAAATACCGTGTCGAACTGGTACATATCTGTACCAGTTCGACACGGTATTTTCTTTGTATTATCTTTTTTTATTGACCTCTGAGAGAACAACGAATAAAATTTGCAAATAAAAGCAAGAGGTGCGACAAAGAGAAAAGAGAGAAAGAGAGATGGAATGAGACACACGATCGTTATTTCGTCAACCCAACCCCACCTTCTATCACCCTTGCTTGATACGTCCGACGACCATTGACATGTATATTGCCAAGGTCGCTGGAAAAATGGTAGGATCCTTCCACCGCTCCAGAAGATATCTCACTGCTGATGCAATTCTCTATTTATATAAAAGCCAAGTACGTCCAAGGATGGAGTACTGTTGCCACATCTGGGCAGGAGCTGCTAAAAACACTCTATCCTGCCTTGACAGAGTACAAAATAGACTTCGTGACTTAGTTGGGGATGGTTTTTTATCTTCCCTGCAATCTCTCTCCCACAGGAGAGACGTGGGGAGCCTGTCTTTGTTCTATCGTTACTTCCATGGCAGGTGCTCGTCTGAGAAAAACACTCGTCTAGCTGTAACCACTGTCAATAATTTGCCCCGCTCTTTATCTGTGCCAAAACCAAAACGTAGATTCCATGAACAAAGCTTCTTTCTTAGAAGTGCACGCCTGTGTGTTCCGTATGCCTGTTTCCCACCTTGGGTGTCTTCAAGTCCAACATAAACAAATTCCTGATGAACCGCCCCCTTAAGTAAGACGCTATATCAAATCTCAACATTAACGTACTTTACACGCAATAACTCTTATCCCCGAGTTCCTTCCGGGCCTTGATAAGCGGTGACCACCTTGTAAAAAAAAACCAACATTGACAGGTAAAATAATAAGAAAAACACTTTTTAAGAAACAATTACTGCGTTTGATTGTCAAATAACTGGAACAAGCTAGCGCGTATGTATTTATTTAGCAGCTCGCATACACATCGTTACAGAGAGAACAAACAATACAACATACAACATAAAGCTTAGCTCATAACGTAACAACTAATACTCGGGAATTTCATGTTTTGGTTTCGCTCCTAGCTGGTGGCATCCAAGCCTTTACTTCTGAAATCACTACTAAATACTGGCTACAATATATTAATCAATAAAGTATTGACTCCATAATATTAAGTAGGAAATCTGCACAAATTTAAATAAATATTTAAATATTATACGACCGGGCAACGCCGAGCGGCCTGCTAGTACATACATATAAAAAAGTAACCTTGTATGTGTCTGTGTGTGCAGAACTGTCTCTATAAAAGTACTCTGTCAATTTTTGGTTTACAGACTTGAATTTTTTATTCGATTTAGGTTTAAGCCACTTAATCTAACTATTTAGAGGTCAAAACTTAAAAATTGGAACTTAACAGGTGTAAGTCGACTTGAAGTGTATTTTTACGCATGAGCATATATACATTTATACAGTAAACTGCATTAATTTTTAAAGTTTTGATATCTAGTTTTCCTTAGCTCATATGGTAGTGAATACTGCTGGAGATGTAGATGTTTTGGTTCGAGTCTAGCTGAATGCACCTAATTCTTATATACCTTATATGCTATATGCTAGCTTATTATAACTTTGTATGTATAGAGATATATGATAATTTGCACTTAGCGTTAAAGCAATATTCTCCCGTGAAAAGAATTGGGTACTTTCGGTTACAGATATCTTAAGCGTGTAAATAAATAGATACTTTCGGTTAAAATATGATATAATTTCATTCACTTCAAGTAACAGATTGATAGCTTAGTTGATGGTACCTCGATGCGTACACTCACATTTCATGGCGACTGGATACAGTTCTATAGACTTCATTTTCTTTAATGACATGTGAATTCCAATCTAATATATTTCTATATAATTTCACTCTTTTAATATCTTCCATCGATGTAATATATATATATATATATATATATATATATATATATATATATATATATATATATATATATATATATATACTAGCAAAAGTACCCGTCGTTGTCTGGGTTCAAAAACAGCCTACAGAAAATGTACTCTGATTTATGAAAGTATGATAGGTTATGAAAAGGAAGGGTTGTAAAGAGATAGCTTCGAATTTGGGGGTATCAAAACCAAAGCAAAATATGATGAAAGTAAAAATAAAATAGATAAACCCCATAATTTATTATACCATATCTGTTCACACTGAAACACTTATCTCAATATTCTGTGGATCTATATTAAAAAACCTTGTTAAACTTTGTGACATATTTCCATTCTATGGAGGTCAGGCGCGAACGAACACCCCATAATTTTATTATACCATATTTCTTCAAACTGAAGCATAATTATCAAAGTATACTCACGCAGATAGATCTGAAAAGTCTTTATCAAAGTTTGTGCCTATTTCCATACTATGGAGGCCAGGCGCGAACGCAGACCCCACAATTTTATTATACCATCCCTATTTATGTTCAAACATACTTATCAAAGTATTAGTTTGTGCATCTACATCAAAAACACTTGTAAACGTTTTTTCTTAATATTTAATTTTTGTTATTTCCATACTTTGTGGATCAGGCGCGTATGCACACCCAACAATTTTAATGAATCATCATTATGCCAGATCAACATACCCATTCCTGTGTCTCGATACATCTATCATTATATGTGATCAGTTTTCTATAATAGTCAACCATATAGGAGCCTATTCGTGACCAGAAACACACACAGACGTTCAGCTTTATATATATATATATATATATATATATATATATATATATATACATATATATATATATATGTGTGTGTGTGTGTGTGTGTGTGTGTGTGCGTGTGTGTGTATGTTGTTTTGAAAAAAGAAAAACCGAATAAATTCATGAAATGATCAACGTTTCGTACCTATTGCAGAGGACATCTTCAGGATATTAAAAGGAAAAATGCAAAAAAAAAAAAAAGAAAACGATGAATGGCCTGAAGATGTTTGCAAATACCAAGAAAGAATTGGAGACACTAATAAACACAACCAGAATCTTCAGAATTCGGCATGGAAAAGTGTGCGCTGCTGATCATGACACGGAGAAGTTTGGAAGCAACGGAAAGTATGATACTACCCAAACCAACGGCGATGAAGGCACTAGTTGAACGTGATAGTTACAAATATTTGGGTGTTCTGGAAGCAGACACCGTCAAAACAATAGAAATGAAAGAAAATTAGAAAGAAATACATCAGAAGAACTAGAAAACTAGAAACGAAACTATATAGTAGAAATCTAATTAATTAAAGGTATAAATACATGGGCAGTGTCACTTGTAAGATACTCTGGACCAATTGCGATTAGACCCAACCACATAAAAGCAAAGATCGGCAAGACAAAGACAAATGTAGATAAAGAGACGAAACAATAAACCACATAATAAGCGCATGCATCAAACTAGCCCCAAAAGAATATAAAAATAGACACAATCACGTGGAGAAGGCAGTACACTGGCAATTATCTCTACAATTGAATCCTAGGACTTTCAGATAAATAGGACAAGCAAAAATCGGCAGTAGTACTTGAAAATGGGGCATGGATATACACACAGATAAACCCATCCAAGCAAGAAGACCGGATATCATACTAGTTAATAAAAAAGAAAAGACTTGTCGGATTGCTGTCCCAGCAGACCACAGAGTGAAAATCAAGGAGACGGAGAAGTGGAGCAGATACAGTGAACTGGCCAGAGAGCTCAGAGGAATATGGAAAATGAAAAAAAAAGTCAGGATAACACCAGTAAGAGTAGGAGCGTTAGGAACAATACCGAAAAAACTTTGAAAAGAGAATGGGAGAAATTGGAATCAGAGGGATCGCTGATAAAATACAATGGATAACAATAATGAAAACTGCTGAAATATTTAGGAAAATTCTTGAATGTGGAGAGTACACATTAACATGCAGAAAATGTTACAGATGTAAAACTCAAAGGAGTATCAGGTGGATCATGAAAACTGAAACTTTTTTCTTCATGTGTCACCAAAAACTGACACCACACCAAAGGGAGAAGGATCAAGGAGGATTGAAAAACGGAACAAAGAAAATACTAGCCAAACCTCCACTGGACCAGTGTAAAGAGGACTGGGACCTTTGGGAGGCTTTTATCTACCCAAATTCCAGTGTAGATCAGTGGTCGCCGTCAACGAGAAATCAATGGTAAGCGGCAGCTACGATAATGCAAATACATCTACAATGGTTGCCGAAAAAGGAGGAGAGTAAAAATATCATTATTAATCATCATAATATTAATAGTAATAATATTGATAATAATATTAATAATAATATTAAAAATAATAGTAATGATATTAATAAAAACTTCTTTTTTAATGGGAGAAATTGGAATCAGAGAAATGACTGGAAAGATACAACGAATAACAATAATGAAAACAACTGAAATATTAAGGAAAGCCCTTGAATGCGGAAACTAATGCACATGAGCTACATGCGCGGATCAGACGAACTGCTGCAGAAACAGAAGATGAAGAAGTGTTTCGTGGAAGCAAGAACATTGAATATACATATCTATAAGTTTTCTATACCCTCTCCCATCCCCTCTCCCATCCCCTCCCCACTGCCCAATCACCGCCACCCGACCAAAAGAATGATGCCAAATAGCCGAGAAGGGTTAAGCTGGACGGAAAGACTGAAGAGAAAACACTGACCTGACTTCCGCTGGACAAGTGCGAAGAGAATTGGGACCTTGGGGAGGCTTATTTCCACTCAAATTCCAGTGGAGACCAATGGCCGCTTCTAGCGAGAAATCGATAGGAAGCGACTGTTGCGATAATGCAAATTCATTAAATTCAGTAAATTTTATCAGAAGAGGTCGAGAGCACTGGAAAACTGGGGAGACTTGTTGTCACTCAGCTTCCAGAGTAGACCACAGGCTGTTTTCAAGGATATATCCTTTATGGCCTGTGTAAAAGCTCCTTGTGAACCAATAACAATGATATTAACAATAATAATAATAATAATAATAATAATAATAATAATAATAATAATAATAACAACAACAGCAACAACAAAGACACTACGGTGCGGGGCAATCATTTCACTGAGAACTCTGCAAACGACTGCATTTCGAACATGCAGCAAAAAGCACTAAATCATTTGGAAACAGATAAATTCATCCGAGCGAGGACGATGAACTTTATAATAATTAACCTGCAGAAAGGAAATTGCTTATTTGTAGATTTTGCCGTCCCAGCAGCCTACAGGGTGAATATCAAAGGGACAGAAAACTGAAGCAAATACGGGAAACTTGCCAAAGATCTGAGAAGAATGTGGAACAGGAAGAAAATCAACATGATAGAAATATATATACAGTGGGCGGAATTACTGAGAACAACAAAAATCTAAAGGAAAACACTTGAGTGCGGAAACCCACATAGACAACAAACGCATACTAACTACATGTAAAGTACAACAGCAGTAAAATAAAAATTAAAAAAAAAGCATAACTAAAGACCACATGAAACGAAGGGAACTAAAACTGCATAAAATCTTATTAAATACCCCCCGCAAAAATTGTCATCATTCTCATGAAGTGTCAAAGAGGATGGAAGAACCTAAGTGGGAGAGCACTAAACAGACCTTCACTAAATATGCGCTAAGAATACTGGGTACTTGAGGACGGTTATTGCTACGTAAATTGTAGTGAAGACCAATGGGATATGCCAGCGAGAAATAAATGGTAAGCTGCTGTTGCGATAATGCAAAACCCTTTGTAAAAGTTATCGAGAAAGATGAAGTGTATAAAAAGCTGATGGGATTTGTTGTAAGCCAAGCTCCAGGAATCATCCATATTTATTATCTGTGAGTAATCTCTGGTGATGACGTGTGTGAAAACTGATGGTAAGTACAAATAATAATAATAATAATAATAATAATAATAATAATAATAATAATAATAATAAAAATAATAATAAAAATAATAATAATCATAATATTAATAATCATAATCATAGTCATAATAATAATAATCATAATAATAATAATAATAATAATAATAATAATAATAATAATATAACCATAATAATCATAATAATAATAATCAGCATAATAATAATAATAGTAATAATAATAATAATAGTCATAATAATAATAATAATAATAATAATAATAATAATAATAATAATAATAAGCATAATAATAATAAAACAGCTGAAATATTAATATTAATTAACTGGAATACGGAGAATAATACACGAGCCACATGTGCGGGCCAGACGAGCGTTACATAGCGTTAGAAACAATACCGAACAAAAAGTGACACATTATGGAAAGGACTGGGACCTTAGGACGGTTTATTGTCACCCAAATTCCAGTGAAGAGACAAAACACGAAACTTTACATGGAACCAAGAACATTAAAGCTGCAAATCTATAAGTTCTCCATCCCCATCCTATTACCAATCATCCTCCCCAAGAATGATGCAAAATAGTCGAGAATGCTGATGATGGCTCGTGTGACTACTCCTAGTGAGTAAATAAAAATAATGGAATCATGCAAACACCTCGTAAGTAGTTGTGAGAAGTTAGCTCAAAACGAATACAAGACATGGCATAACAATATTGTGAGAAACGTCCATTTGGATATATGCAAGAAAATAGGCTTAGAAATTATAAATTTTCCTAATGTCTGTCTATCTGTTGGTGTGTGTTTGTATGACGCGGTTTATCTCAGCCTGCAGGCAATCAACGCAGATGTTTTAGGGATAATTATATTCATGTTTGGTGTACGGAAATGCAAAAAAAAAAAAAATGCAAAAAATGCAAAAAATGCAAAAAAATAACGATTTACTAAACAACGTTTTATTTACTGGATATTTTTCCGGTATTCACCGGAAGTTATTACCCCCCCCTTAGTAAATTCGATTTACTCTGTGTGTGTGACGCGGTTTATCTCAGCCTACCGGCAACCAACCCAGGCAAGTAAGGTACTCAAATGAAGCTTATGACCCAGCAGATGTTTTACTGATATTTATATCCATGTTTGGCGTATGGAAATGCAAAAAAAAAAAAAAAAAAAATGCAAAAAAATAATGATTTACTAAACAACGTTTTATTTACTGGATATTTTTCCGGTACAAGGATTCCAGCTGGGCAAACTTGGGTTCTTGCGCAGTGAAAAATGGTACAACCATGTTCCAGAAGGGGTGATGTAGAGTGATAATGTGAAATTATTGTGTGATATGACTATCCAATGTGATGATGTGATTCAAGCAAGGAGACCAGACTTAAACCTTATTGGGGAAAAAAAAGAACACGAGAAAAAAAAGAACACGAGGCAATAAACATATATATATATATATATATATATATATATATATATATATATATATATATATATTAGTGTCAGCTGATGTGAATGAGGAGGAAAAAGAAAAGAAGCTCGAAAAGTGCAAAGACTTGAAAAGGGGAGATAAAAAGATTGTGGAAATTGAAGAAGATAGAAGTTGTACCCATTGTGATGCGAGCCCTGGGGAGTGTAACTAAAAAATTTGACAAGTGGATTGAGAAAACTGGGATCCATTGCAATGTTGGATTGCGTAAAAAACAAAAACTTGTTGGCAACCGCCAGAATTTTGCGAAAACTGTTGAACAATTGAGAAAACAAGATGCTGATAGCATATGTCTATTTGTTCTGATTCGCCTTTCAGTATAAGATCGGCAATAGCAACTGACAGACACAAATGTGAATAATAATAATAATAATAATAATAATAATAATAATAATAATAATAATAATAATAATAATAATAATAATAATAACTAGCGAGATCTGTGGAAATTCCACAGGGGACTGATTCATATGTAATATATTGATGTTGGCATTCTGTAGATGTCCAGTGTAAATGGAGACGCTCTGATATTATTGTAGTCTGTTTTTATATGAGTGGCAGGATATCCTTGTAAGAGAAAGCGTCTTAATTGGATTATTTGGACTACTGTTCTCATCTTAGGTATCATTTTCACAACATTTCGGCTGATGTAACCTCCGACCTTCAAGTGTAGTTTGTCGAGCTCGGGAATCTACACAGAATTGCAATTTAATCTATGTATTAAATATAAATTTATTTAATGTATGGGGGTAGCATGCTCTTGTTCCATCAGCCATGACTGAGTAGAAGTCCTAAGTAATTTGCAATTCCAGGTATCACTCGCACTGAGGATTTAACCCTCAACCTGCAGAAGAATTTATCTAAGCTAGTACGAACGCCCTGCAAAGCCCGGTCGTAAAGTACGTTTAAATATGACATTTAAATTCTTGCAAATTTCGTATATATTATTATAGAGTTCATGTTTTATCTATTTTTATATCGTATAAAGTTGCGATTTCTATAATAAAAAAATATATTCATATGACTTTGCTTGAATTGGAATCGAAATAAAAACTTATATATATATATATATATATATATATATATATATATCTTGAGTTCCTTCAGCGATAATCGAAACCGAAACCAAAACTTATGAAGAATTCTTAGTAAAATTATTTATGACAAGAAATGGAAGTCCATAACAATTAAACGACCCGGATGTAAGCGTCACACAGAAAATAACTCACACGCTATCGTATTTATATATAGATAATAATAATAATAATAATAATAATAATAATAATAATAATAATAATAATAATAATAAAAGAAGAAGAAGAAGAAGAACAACAACAACAACAACAAACATTTAAAATAAGTGGTTGGACGCCCGGAGTGGCCCCGTTGAACAACATGCTTAAACATAATATTTCAATTCATACAGATTGCGTATATATTATTATAGAATCAAGCTTCTATTGATTATTATATATTACGAGGAATAATTTGCCCGGTGGACTAATTCGTAAAATAATATAATAATGATAATGTCGTTTATCAAATTTCGTCTGTGTTTGTTTAAAATATTACGTCAGCCGATATTTTGTGTTGGCGATGAATGCCCTTGAAAAGTCACTTCTGATTAATGTTTAGTTTGAAAATATGAAACGGAAGAAAAAATTTGCGGCAATTTTAAATGGTCCTCTTCTTTTATCGTAAATTGACCTCATTAATAAGAAAAATAAATAATATGGTGAGGTACACCGTGACTTGAATACGGGATCATTCTATCTGTAGTCGAATGATCTACCATTAAGCTACATATCCAGATGGTAATAAATGTGTGTTGCTTCAAGAAGAAATGATTTGCTGAGATTTTATTATCTACCTTGGCCGATGTCGCATAAAATATTCCCTTGTAAAAATTATTTGTTAATCTATTAGAGAAAAGCTATTTTTAAGATCGTTTTTTTTTCCTTTCTGATTTTCGATACTTATAGAATGAATTTCTGTACAAAAACATATCTAAGAACACTGCCAGACATATAAATTATCTTTGTGTGAAATTTGCAAAAGATGTGCTCAGCCGTTTCGGAGCCTATGAGGAATGAACTCCCCCCCCCACACACACACGCACAAAATTTGACTTTTATATAATAGTAGAGTTAGGAATAGAGATATTCAGCTCCTGGTGTTTGCGAAATTCAACGAAGAAAACTCCGCAGATATAATTGATATTAAATTAAATTGATCAAATCTCGAACCAAAAAATCGAATGAATAAATATATCAGATAGATTTTAATTTTTATACATGAATAATTCGAGAACTTTTCAATCCAATACTTTGAACATTTGCGATAAATTACAGAGAATAAAATAAAGAAATGAATCGTTCTTACCACCAAGGGTCCACATGACAATAGACTTTGGCTTCATGGTTGATAGATCATAACCCGCCAGAAATTCCCTATTTATACAAGTTATTCCACAAGTGTTCGCCACGTTTATTGATAATTATTAGAAATCAAATTAGAGGTGGTGCCCAATTTCACATATCTTTATTTTCATAATCGAATATCGATCTACACAAAGGTAAGATTGGATTTGGAATTATCCTAAGTGGTCAGCAGGTGTTTTCGATTTACAGTCTCGGTTCATTCACAGTTATCTTTGTACTAGCTGACGTACCCGTACCGGGATTGTTTCCTAATGAGGAAACAAGTAAGCATCATTAGTATGGATTCAGTAGTCCTAAATATTTATATGACAGCAAAAACAGGTTGCTCACACATAAACTTTCCGAAGTTAAGTCAAAATTATATGATTTATATCACAATTAAGCCTTAATTATGACATTTAAAAAAAATGCCTGTATTTTTCACATTACTTAAAATGGAGCAATTTTATATTTTTTCTTAAGCTTATCTTAGTTTCATCCCAGGTAAACATTTTTTCAGGTGAGGGCTATATAATATACCCATTCATATATGTATTTACTATGCACCAACGTCGCTAATGTGAATGATCTTGGTGTGTATGAAAAATTCTCGCATTAAAAAATCCTTCTAACCCGAGGACGTGTGCATTAAATTTGATGACCGAATTCTTTGTATTTTGGGAAGATCAAACTGAATAAAGACGTAGGGGAAATGGTTATGTCTAGCCGCACTGATGAGTTGTGATACAACGAAACAGTACTGTATGTGGATGACAATTAAAGCCCCCCGCCTCTTTGGGTTGAGCACTTTGTAAATATATTTTCATCCGACGCGTATTTAAGCTATTAAACTAAGCCAACTATTAATTTGTTTGTAAACAAACTGATGGTTAGAGCACTGTTGCGACGGGCGGGTGTGGATTTAATACACACCCGAGGAGAAATATTTATGGCACTGATTCGTAGTCCGATGGTGAGGGCTGCCGACTGTCAATGCGACGGTTGTAGGTTCGATCCACGACTAGGGAAAAGTGTATGTCTGGCCGCACTGATGAGTTGTGATACATCGAAACAGTACAGTATGTGGATGACAATATATATATATATATATATATATATATATATATATATATATGATGATTGCAACGTCTTGCCAGACGAGTGCCACTCCCTCAGACACTTGAAGTACATGAGTCCAACTGCCTGAGGAAGTATCTATACAAAGATGATGTTACAGTCTTAGCTTTGTATGACAGCTAAATCTCTCTCTCGGTTCAAAATGTTGAGATCCAGCAACAAGCAAGAGCAAGATAGCCAGCAACAAATTAAACTGCAGACCAGCTTAATGTGGGTATTGGTCTCCCGCGTTATGTTTTTTTTTTTAATCAGAGATTTGCTTCTCCTAGAATGGGTTGCCTTCACCACGGCTTACAGGAGCCCTCTCCACCCCAACACACACACATACATACACACAAACACACACGGTGCTAGTTAGCCGTTGACCCCCAAAAAGGGTTCATTCACCCTTTGGAAGGTCTTGTTTTGAATCCTTCAGAGAGACTAGCCACCTTTCTCACCAAACAAGTCTGGTGGGGGAACCAGTTTAGTCGCCGGTGACTCGACCATGAGGCAGGTAGTACTGGGTTACATGGTACCAGTAGCATATAACATGACCTGACATACATACATACATACATACATACATACATACATACATACATACATACACTAGCTGGCAGCCCGGCGTTGCCCGGTCGTGCAATACATTTAAATATGATATCTTAATTTATGCAGATTTCATGTGTGTCCTCTATTGAATATTTTATATTACGAGATAATATTTAACCCGGTGGACTAAATACATAAACAGTAAAAAAAATATATATTTATGATAATGTCGTTCATCAAATTCCGTCTGTCTTTGTTTACGTCAGCTGACATTTGGGCTTGACGATTAATGCCATCGAAACGTCATTTCTGAGTTTTAAAATATGCAAACGAAAGAAATGATTTTCAGCGATTTTAAATAGTATCTCTTTTTTCATCGTAAATTGAACTCATTAATAAGAAAAAAAATTAAATTATGATGGCGAGGGACACCCAGGATTGAACAAGGGGTCATTCGATATCGAGTCGAATGCTCTACCACTGAGCTATTTTTTTTTCAGGTTATGATAAATGTGTTAGTCTAAAAAGAAAATGTTTTCTGAGATTTCATTATCTCCCTTGCCGGTGTAACGTAAAATATTCCCCTGTAAATTATTGTTTTGTCCATAAGAGAGAAAAGCCATTTTTAAGATCAGATTTTTCCGACTTACGATACTTATCGGATGAATTTCTGTAGAAAACTTCTAAGAACATTGCCAGACATATAAATTAGCTTTGTGTAAAATTTGCAAAAGATAGGCTCAGCAGTTTCGGAACCTATGAGAAAGGAACTCACGCACGTACACAAAGTGACTTTAAAATACTAGTATATATATATATATATATATATATAAACGTTTTACTTGTTTTACATAAGTATTAATATGCCGCTACACATTTATGATCATGTTTCGATCAGCCAGTTCCAAGTAACTACAGACCTCTTCAGGCGATATTGCTTAGTTCGACGGACTACACTTTTATCGCCTGAAGAAGTTTCAAGTTACTTGTAACTGGCTAACCGAAACATGCTCATGAATATGTAGCGACATGTTAATACTTACGGTATTGAACATGTTTGTATTAATATCGTTAAAACTTCATTGGTTGCTTTATGTCTGGAAAATATTAACCTGGGATTATATATATATATATATTTTCATAAGAGTCACCACTTATCAAGGCCCGGAGGTCACTCGAGGATAAGGGTTAATGAGTATACAGTAGTCAATGGGGCAATATCGTAGTAATCGTTCGTTGTGCAAATTTGGTAAATTGGATTACTTAAGGAAACAGCTCATCAAGAACTTGTTTACGTTGGACTTGAAGACGATCATATTGTAGTCAGTTGAAAAAAAAAAACAACAAAAAAAAACGGAACAGAGTTCCACGGGCGTGCAGTTCTTAGGAGAAAGAAGTTTTGTTCATGGAATCTACGTTTAAGTTTAGACACAGATAAAGAGTGGAGGAAATTATAATGGTTTCAGCTAGATGAGTGTTTCTCGTGAAAATTTGGCAAGGGGGACCATACATTGGAGCTCAGACAAGCACTTGCCATAAAAATAACGATAAAGCAAAGACGGGCTCGCAACGTTGTTGAACTTTAACCCCGTGACAGCCAAATTTCTGGTCAAAAACAAATTAAAAAGATTTTTTCCAAATCTCAATACTCCTTATGTTAAGTCTCGAATCTGTAGACTGAAAATTGACAGTTATTTGGTAGGGAAATTTGCACACACACACACACACACACACACACACACAATCAGACATTTTCACTTTTATAGAAATACCAGCAGTTCAGCCCGGCTTTGCTCGGGCCCTATGTACTGTTCATAACTTGCCCTATGTATGAATACCCTTTATGTAAAGTTTCAAATGTTTCGACCAAAAATTCTCTGAGTAATTTGGTAGAGACCTTAGCGGTAAATTTTGTTTAAATTTCACCTCAATTTTGACCCCTTAACACATATTATTTTGGGCTCAAATCAAAATAAAAGTTTGACCCATGTCCAAGTTTCCTAAATCTAAAATGTCAAGTGTTTAAACCAAAAATTGGCGGAGAAATTTGGTAGAACCTGCATAGGTAATCTCTTTCAAATTTGACCTTTTGACAGCGACATTTTCGTCCCAAAACTTATTAAAATGCTTGGCGCATGTCTGAATGCCCGTTATGTATGAATTTATATATTATATTTAGGCTCAAAATTGGCCCAATTGTCTGCTAGACATCGCAAAGGTAAAATTTTTTGAACTTTGGCCCCTTGACAGCTCAAATTTTCGACTCCAGCCGATGAAAAAGCTTGCCTTATCTCTGATTACAATTTATGTAAAATTTCAAATTTCAAATGTTTAGACCAGAAAATGGCTGAGTAATTTGGTGGAGACCGCAGAGGTAAAATTTTTAAAAACTTTGATCCCAATTTTGAAAAGTTTGATCCATGTCTAAAGTAAGCTACATTTAAAATTTCCAGTTTTTAGACCCAAAATTACCGGAAGAGTTTGGTAGAGTTTTCAACGGTCAGACCGTTGAACTTTAGCCTCTGGACAGCCTAATTTCTGGCCGAAAACCAATTTGAAAGATTTTTCCAAAATTCATTACCCCTTATGTCAAATCTTGAGTCTGTAGACTGAAAAGGGAAATGTACACACACAGAAAACACACACAGACATTTTCACTTTAATAAATATATAGATAGATAAATCTTAAATTTCTATTTAAAAGTATATATGTACTAGCAGTTCAGCCCGGCGTTGGCGGGCTCTATATACTGTTGATAACTTTATGTGCATATGTATATATTAAAAAGTGCGCATATGTACGGCAATGCCTTTCTATATAATAGGCCCCCTTAGCTACCATACAGAAAAGTTGGTAAGGATCGCAGAGGTCGAATTTTTTAAAACTTTGACCCTAATTTTGACTCCTTAACATTTTTTGTCTTGGGATCAAATTAAAATATTTTACCCATATTCAAGTAACCTACATCTAAAATTTCAAGTGTTTAGAAAGAAAATTGGCGGAGAAGTTTGGTAGAGTCTGCAAAGGTCAACTCTTTAAACCTTGGCCTCTTGGCAGCGAAAGATTTGCCAAAAAAAAAACTGATTAAAAATCTTGCTGCATGTCTGAACACCCTTTATCTTTAGACCCAAAATTGGCTGAATAGTTTGCTAGAGACCGCAAAGGTCAAATCTTTTAAACTTTGACCCTTTGACAGCTAAATTCTCGGCCAAAAACCGAGTAAAAAGCTTGCTCTATGTCTGAATACACTTTATGTAAACTTTCAAATATTTACTCCAAAGATTGACTGAGTAGTAAGCGGAGGTCAATTTTTTTTTTAAATTCTGACTCATTAACATTTATTGCTTTGAACTTAAATTCAATTATAAAGCAAGATTCATGTCCAAGTAACCTATATCTAAAATGTCAAGTGTTTAGACCCAAAATTGTCGGAGGAGTTTGGTAGAGTTCTCAAAGGTCAAATCGTTGAACTTTGACCCCCTTTACAGCGAAATAACTGGCCAAACACACATCAAAAAATTTCCCAAATCTCAATACTCCTTATGTGAGATCTCTAGTCTGTAGACTGAAAATTGACAGAGTTATAGCGTAGGGAAATGTACACAGACAGACACACACACATTTTAATTTTATACATATATTAGCATGGGGGTCCGGCGTTGCCTGGGTGTTTGGAGGTGTGTGTTGAGCAAAAAAATATTGGTAGTAGGAAGACAAGCTCGAACCTGTACCGCGAAGGATGAATAGAAAGGGAAAAACGTGACGTCTTTGCTGTTACGACCACCGCCAAACCGGAATTACGTAGGTTTAAATTAAGGCTAGACAATCGAAAAGATGGGATGACTTTCGAAAATATCGGTGAAAAAAGCCCTCCCTGTAGAAAAGTGCCTAGTTGAGGGTGAAGAAATTAATGTTTTTAGCCAATTCTTCGGTATTTGTCGAGTTATTAAGTTAGATCTATGTCCACGTAACCTATATCTAAAATTTCACGTGTTTAGACCTCAAATTGTCGGAGGAGTTTGGTAGATTTCTCAAAGGTACAAATCGTTGAACTTTGGCTCTTTAACAGCCAAATTTCTGGGCGAAAACCGATCACATCGATTTTCCCACGGTACCCTGTATATCAAATTTCGTGTTTTTAGACTAAAACTTGTCAGAGTTATTGCATAGGGAAATGTACACACACACACACACACACACACACACACACACACACACACACACACACTTTCACTTATGTTGAGCAAAAAAAAAAAAAAAAGTCAATTTTTTCACTTTGACCCCTATTATGATCCCTTAAAATTTATTGTTTTGGGCTCAAATTAAGTTATTAAGTTAGATCCATGTCTAAGGAACCTTATTAAATTGTGGGAGGAGTTTGGTAGAGTTCTCAAAGGTCAAATCGTTGAACTTTGACGCCTAAACAGCGAAATTTTTGGCCGAAACCGATTACATAGATTTTCCCAAATCTCAGTACCATGTATATCACATTTCGAGTATGTATACTTAAAATTGAGAGAGTTATTGCGAAGGAAAATGTACACACACATACACACACGATCGATATATATATATATATATATATATATATATATATATATATATATATATATATATATATATATATATAGAAAATAGATTTAACGCAATATATAGTAATGATTTAAAAAATAATAAAAAAAAGACTCGTACGCCACCACCGAGAACCGAAACCTAAGCGTTTAGTTCACGATTTATTTTTCCCCCTGCCGTCAATGACTGGGCTATGAAGACATGTTTGCTACGGGGCTAAAAATTAAATCGTGAACCAATAGCTATTACGTTATGAATTCGTAATGCAGACGTTCGACCTTCACCTTGCAATTTTTTTTTTAATTTTCACAATTTTCACCGATTTATCCGGGCTAAAACCCAGATATAAATGGATTCAAATACCTTATATATGAAGTTTCATGTCTGTAGATCAAAAACTCTAGGAGGAGGCTGGTAGGCAAAATTTGTGCAACAAAAATACATACGTATACATAAATATATATGAAACAGTTTTGTGTTTATTGTAAACATTTTACGCAAATACTATACAAGTATAATTCATGTAGAATATCTGCATGAATATAATTACACGTAATAATTAACTAAAGATGATTATCCACTTAGAAAACCGAAGCAACTAATCGGGAAAAGAATATGCAAATCAGCTACATCTTTTGCAGTCCCACGACCCATGTATAAGAAAGTTGTATTTTCTTTTTAAATAAAATAAAGAAAGGAATTATAATACGAATATCAATACACACACACACGCGCGCGCACACACAAACGAATTTATAGGAGTATAGGTAGATGTATGTATGTTTGCATGTATGCCTACAACTTTCGACAAGCAACGGATTTTCAAGCGATCGGTATCGCTTTGAAGCCCGGCGCTTCGGACGACAAATATCGAAAAATTGACTAAAAGCATTAATTCCTTCACCTTTCACTTTTCTACTGGGAGGAGTCGCCTTTTTCGCCGATATGTTCGAAAGTAATTCCCTCTTTTCGATTGTCTAGCCTTAATTTAAAACTTCCTCACTTTCGGTTTTGCGATTGACGCAGCCGCAAAGACGTTACGTTTTTTTTTCTATGTTATTTTACTCCTTCGTGGTACGGGTTCGAGCCTGCCTGCCTAATACCAATTTTTTTTTTTTTGCTCAACACTCACCTCCAAACACCTGGGTAATGCCGGACACACAGGCTAGTACCAATTAAACGATAGCCACGCGGAATAAAAAAGATGTAAGCGTTACAAATAAAACAACACAGGCTATTGTATTAATATGTAGATGTATTATGTGAAACTGTTCTGTGTTTGGTGCATGAGAAATGAATAATACTTTTCTTAACTACTAATAAATCTGTCAATCACGACAACAATTGCGTTTCTGAAATATTGAGATGGAGATTATAATTCGTATTATTTAGACTCTTTGGATTACTCTTCTTATCTCGAGCGCTTTTTTCTTCAATGTAACCTCCGACCGTCTTCAGGTGCAGAACTTCGCAATTATCCGTTGCATAGTGGATAAGGTACTTGGTAAAATTCGGTTTTAAAGTTACACTCTTCTTAATGTTAAACGTTCAATCCTCAGTGCGGGCGTCACTATTTAGGACATGGCTGCCAGAAGGAAGGGATGATACCCTCGTGTATTTAATTTTAAAAAATTCTAACACAAAGAAGTCACTACTCATCAAGGTTCGAAAGCTACTCGAGGATACGGGTTAATGAACACTGAGACAATATCGTATAAATGTTGGTAGTGGAAATTTGGAAAATTGGATTACTTAAGAATTTGTTAACATTGACCTTGAAGACGGTCATATTGTGGTCAGTTTTTGGAAATTCCGTGCAGATTCCTTTGTCCGACAAAAAAAAATCCAGATTTCAACAAGATAAACCTGAAGAAGTTCAAAGGTTACATCGAGCGGAATGTTAAGAAAGTAGCACTCAAAATGAAAATACTAGTTCGAAGAAATACAAATTTTACAGTAAAATATTTTTACATAAAAAATGGAAACTAGGTGTGATTTTATCCATTTTATTAATTCCATTTTTTAAATAAATTAACATTCAAACTTAACACTATCTTAAGATATCGTGTATTGTATTTTATAGATAAACGTAGATTTTTTAGGCACTTCTGCATTACACTGACGGTGTCATTGTAAGGGGGTGATAACTCGAATTTTCTTGATCAAATAACACAGCAAATGCATTACAAACAAGATACTTGTTTAAGTTTTTTTTTTCGTTTTCCGAACACAGAAATATTAGAAAACCAAAACATTTATTGTATAAAAATGTATCAATATATAATTGTAAAAACATTTATTTAAAAGTCTGCGTAAGAAAAATATAATTTTAATAAAACAATTTTTAAATTAAAGTAACAGTGGATGTTTTTTCCGAAACATTTTTTGACGTAAAGTAAAATTCGATTTTTTTTATAACAATTTGATAATTTAAATGCAAATTTGTTCCAATTAAAGCAACATGTTTTTCTTTTCTGAAACATTTTTGGAATTAAATAAACTGTCATAATAAAACATATAGTTTTAATTTTTTGTGGCACCTGTTGAAGGGTCAACAAAGTTATATATATATATATATATATATATATATATATATATATATATATATATATATATATATGTGTGTGTGTGTGTGTGTGTGTGTGTGTGTGATTTTTATGTGTATATATCTATATATCTATAAAAATGAACGTGTCTGTGTGTGTGTCTCTCTCTGTGTCTCTGTACATTTCCCTACGAAATAACTCAGTCAATTTTTAGTCTACAGACTCGAAATTTGATATACAGGGTACTAAGATTTGGGAATCTCAATGGGATCAGGTTTCGGCCAAAAATTTCTCTGTTAAGGGGTCAAAGTTTAACGATTTGACCTTTGAGAACTCTACCAAACCCCTCCGACAATTTTGGGTCTAAACACTTGACATTTTAGATATTTGTTCCTTGGACATGGGTCTAACTTAATAACTTGATTTGAGCCCAAAACAATAAATATTAAGGGGTCATAATAGGGGTCAAAGTTTTAAAAATTACCGTTTTTTTTTTTTTTTGTTTTTTTTGCTCAGCATACACCTCGAAACACCCGGGCAATGCCGGGCACCCATTACTAGTATACATATATATATATATATATATATATATATATATATATATATATATATATATATATATATATATATTATAGTTTTAATTTTTAAATAAATAAACAATAAAAATGAATGAATAAACTTGGTTGACTTATTGTTACTTTTGAATCAGGTTGAAACTATACGAGGGATAAATTTATCGTCCCTTGTTCTTTGACCGGGAAGCACCACCTGACGACAGTTTAGTAAAATGCGCCAAGAAAAATAGCGCTGTCTCTGAAATGCAGTGTTTCTTTTCATGCTAGGTACTTTTTTTTTAACTTACAAACGCAAGTCCTAAAATTTCTATAAGATTAATAAAGCAAGTTTCCTTGCTATAGTATTCGAAGTTTAAATAGCCATTGACATAGATATACATTGATCTATTGTGCAGCACGAAAGGGTCAATTATCCGATATAGTTGATAGATAAAGATATGTTCTCTTGCGTTGTTTACAAAATCTCACGGTTATAAAATTTCGCACTTGTTCAGAACATAAGCTGAACAACATCTGTTTTCGATTTCCTTTTGTCAATTATGAAACGTTTACTGAACAATACGGCATATAAATCTTTATAATTTATTTGTGACATGAAGTCAAGCATAAGATGCCATTTTTTTTTAATTTATTTTTATTTTTTTACAGTGATTACCACTTATCAAGGCCAGGAAGCCACTCAGGGATAAAGGTTATTGCAAGTACATTACGTTAGTGTGGAGATTTGATGAAGTGTTTACTTAAGGGGCGGTTAATTAGGAATTTGTTAACATTGGACTTGAAGAAATCCAAGTTGTAGTCCGGTGGGAAGCAGGCAGACGGAACAGAGCTATCATGAAGTTCGCTGTGCGTGATGTAACATAATTCACAAATAATATAAGGCGAAAATAATACTGATATTTACAAGGTGAACTGATAAAAGTGTCGCCTTAAAGAAAACAACACTACAGCTTTATTTTTTTTTTTTTAATTTTATTGAAAAAATCAATTCAGGTAAAATTCATTATGTAGTAGAGCTGACATCTATTTCATATAGCTGCTTTCAGCCTCGATCACCGCCTCGATACCGGTCCGGAACTGGGAGCATCCGTTTTCCACAATCGCCTGCGGGAGCTCGGCGAATACTCGGCGAATGGCGGCGATCAGGCTGGCCTTGATGCTGTAGGATGTCGTATTGGTGGTGTTCTCGACGTATGACCAAAAAAAGTAGTCCAGTGTGTTCAGATTGGGGGAGGAGGAGGGTCAATGAAACGAGAGGACAAAATCTCAACACTCCTTCTAAAGCCAAACCTGTGTTTCTTTGGACTTGAGGGCCGGGGCCGAGTTCTGCCGTCACACTCAGGGTCTGCGAGCGGCTACCTGATTGCATCATAGAATCGCCACACTCTTTAACACAATCAGGGACCATTTGTTGTTGACTTTCTAGCCGACTTCATCCAGCGGTGCATTTTAGGGTGATGGCAATGATCCCTTTGTCATAACTTGGATCGGTAGAGAACATGAGTTGTACTACGACGCAACTTCGATCTCGCTCGTTGAACATTGTGTCTTTTTAGACATAATAGGAAGCTTTTGTCGCTCATGGGATGTGTACACATACAACTATGGATGGTCTGCAACGAAACAAAAATAAATAAATAAAACAAAACCAGTTTTCATCAAAGGGAATTGGAATCATATTGTCTTTTCTATGACGACAATTTTATCGTTCCATGTATTTGAACAAGTTATAACTGAGAGAAATTACTTTAAAAAGTAAGTTTGATAATCCGAAGTCCATTACCGTCACGTCGAAATCCAGAGGCAGATAATTATCTCCTCAAATACAGGGGCAGACAAATCTAGTTGAAAAGGGAGATAATCTTTTTAGTACAAAGTTATTTCTCTTTAAGTATATTCTTTCGGTGCACCTAAACTGTGATAGCGAAATTCAAACTTTTGGTGCAATTACACTATAATAACAAAATTCATTTTTTTATATTGAATTTCAAGGCAAACTCGTCGTCCAAACTTAACTGGCATGCTACAGTAATGAATATATCCAAATATTAAGAAAATAAGGTAAATAGCGTGTAAATATTAGTAATTAAAAAAAAAATTAATTGTGCATTAATTAGTTAATTGCCTCGTTTTTAGTATAACTGAGTTACTTCTCTTGTTATTAAGTTATAAAGAAATATGGTGGGAGTTTTTTTTTACGATAAAGATAAAAAATATTGATTTATTAATAAAGAAGTAATATTTAAGAAGTTTGGCATGCCAATTAAGTACCTGTGCTGGTCAAAAAAAAAAAAAATAGACCATCATGTTTTTTGGCGCTAAATTCTTATTGAGGACTATCTGTGAGATATAATTGGTGCTAAAACATCCCTATCATGCTAAACTAAGTGAAATAGTTGTTTTACGACAGATTTTTCTTCATATGAATTTCAATGTCAGTTTTTGAATATTTCGTGTGTCAAAATAATAGAACAAGGCATGTAAGTAAATAAAATAGCTTTTTAATTAACATAAATACAAATAAAATTAATTAATATTTAGTAGCACCTTTTGCCTTGATAACAGCATTAATTCGCCGGGGCATGGAATCAACAAGCTTCTCGCAATCATGTGTAGAAACTGACACCCATGTGTTCTGGATTGCAATCTTCATGGCTGCAAGGGGTAGTAAATTTTTCTTTGTGGAGCTTCCTCTTCATCTGGTCCCACAGGGCTTCAATAACGTTCAAATCTGGCAAGTTCGCCGGCCATTCAAGAACAGGGTTCGGTCGTTCTTGGAGCCAGGAAGACATAGTATTGGCAGAGTGCGCCGGTGCCAAGTCATGTTGAAAAATTATGTCTGTAGCCTCTCTGCAAACTGGTTATCCAACACTGGCAGTAAATTAACTTCCAGGATATCTTGGTACACTTTTGCGTTTATAGTTCCTTTGATGAAGCATAAATTATCAACACCTTTAGCACTCATACAGCCTCAAACTATGAAAGTCTGTGGGAACTTCACAGACTTCTTAACGCATTCTTGGTTATACCGTTCTGTGGTTCTTCGCCAAACACGTGGCCCTTGGTCGCCGAAGGAGATAAAAATCGAGACTCATCTGAAAAGATTACACGCTGCAATTCGTCTGCAGTCCAGGTTTGATGAAAAGTTACCCATCGCAGCCTCTTCAACATGTGCTTCTTGTTAAGGGGCGGTTTGGTGGCAGCTATACGATTTCAGTACCCCAGTTTCCGGAGCCTTCGGTAGGTAGTGCTTCTCGAAACGTCGGCGCCAGAAGCCTGTTTCCACGCTTCAGTGATATGACCTGTTGATTGGAATCGACTTTTCTTTGCTGCCTTGTCCAGTGCCCGGTCTTGTCTTTCGGTGGTGCTTTTCTTTCGTCCGCATTTCTTGCGATTGTTGTTAGAAAACACCCTCAGCACCTTTCTGGAGCACTTTGCTCACCACCGACCTTGAACATCCGACCTTGATTGCGATTTTCATGTGCGTCTCTCCTTTTGCCCACGAATCAAAGATACGCTGCTTCTCAGGCAAATATATGTCATTAGAGCTACCCATACATATACAGTATTATTAAATCGCTTTCAAAATCTTTTTTAACAATATTTGCAAATTGTTTTTTTCTATTAAATTGAAACGTTGACTTTTCTAATGTGGCAATAAAGTACTCATTGTCTGCCATCTGCACCTCTTCAAATGATTAAAAATAGTTGCAATTGTTATTTAAATATAAGATATCTCGCCTGTACAATTTACAAGCCGAAAATTATCCCAAACGAAATGAATATGTTCTATTATTTTAACCAGCACGAGTAGATATCATTGTTTTTGCTTCAAATTGAAACAAAACTCAGTAGATACCTTATTTTTAATCAATATTTTCGTTTTATGAATTTCCCTATTATAGTTCAGTTGCATCCAATTTTCCTTTAAATATGATGGATTTTAAAGTTTTACTTCCTAGATGGAGTGTGTTATTCATTCAGCTTTTTTCTAATTATTTGTAATATTTGGGGCATGAGCAAAATAGAAATGTAAAAAAAAAAAAATGATTTATTTATTTAAAAAGAATCGATTTTAGAGTTTTAAGTAAGACAACCCCTAGAGTAAATGTGGTATTATAGTGATGAAAAACGTCAGCCTAGAATAGCTTAAGCAATTATAAGCTAGATGACCATAGATATCCGTTTCCCAGGCTTTTGAATGGCTTCTTGCCTAATTCAGTTTCCACTATTGTATAATTTTCGTAAATAATTTTTTTTTCACAGTAGCAGTCTTTTAGTGTTGATGTAACAGATACCATCGGCGCACTGTCAGCAGGGCTTCAACTTCTGTCCCATCAGCGAAATGCTGCATCCCTCTGCCTGTTTTACAAGTATTTAAATGGTAGGTGCTCCAATGAACTACAAGTCCTTGTGCCCCAGTCTATGTAAATACCACCGACTCACCCGAAAAGCAGCAAAATCCCACCCCTACACAGTAGAGATCCCTATATGCCAGAAAGCCTTTTTTTTTTAAAAAAATATTTTCCGGGTTTCTGCTTCCCTGACTGCACTGACATCGAGAAGTTCAACTGTAATGTAAAAAGACATATTGTTGCTCCATACGTAATACTCCTGACAATTATGTCTCAGATAGTATCCCCCTACATTAAAGTTGCACTCTTATTTGGAATGAAAATGTAATTTAAAAAATTGATAGAATGATTCAAATAAGCAAGAGTTTACGCAAATTCGTACATTGCTAGTAAATATATATTAATACCGTAGAACCTTTAATGTACGGACGAATGTACGTGTGTCACGATTTCTAGATTATAAATAATTCGATCGGATAAAAGGTGGTAACATATTACGAACATTAAATTATTAGTACATACGCTAATTTAATATTAGTAATAATATTGTAACAATGTTGCATGCCCGGGTAACACCAATTCACCTTGCTTACGGGCTAAGAGTTGGGTGTGGTGTTTGTCATGGGGTTGGAGGAAAGAGTTCTTTTCTTCAAAGTTTGGAATATGTCTTTATTGCCGATATGGTGGAGAGAAAAGAGAAGTAAAATTGACATGGCGACGGGAGGTCTGCTCTATTATCTAGGAATATATTGCTATTTACCTATGCATTGAAAAAAAACCCTGTAACATGTATGTAAGTAACAGATGCTAAAACAAAATGCTACAGACGGATGCAAACATGTTTTAACATTTCGAACACGCGGGAAACAATAAAAATAAAAAGAGTTTATGATTTCATAGAAAAATGCAAGAGTAATCTCCCTTGATAAATGTAAAATTTTCGTCGTCATATTCGATTCAACGGTTATTTAAAAACTGAAAAACGCGTTTAAAAACAAGATTTGGCCCAAAACTGCAAACTCCTGACAACGGGAATTACAAATAATAATATAAATATACAAGCATCAATGCCGCCACATTCATACAAATCATAAATAATAAATTCATATAAACATAATAGAAAATAATAAATAAATTCATATAAAAATAAAAAATAATAAATAAATAAATTCATATAAAAATAAAAGAAAATAATAAATAAATTCATATAAAAATAAAAAATAATAAATAAATAAATTCATATAAAAATAAAAGAAAATAATAAATAAATTCATATAAAAATAAAAAATAATAAATAAATAAATTCATATAAAAATAAAAAATAATAAATAAATAAATTCATATAAAAATAAAAGAAAATAATAAATAAATTAATATAAAAATAAAAAATAATAAATAAATAAATTCATATAAAAATAAAAGAAAATAATAAATAAATTCATATAAAAATAAAAAATAATAAATAAATTCATATAAAAATAAAAGAAAATAAGAAATAAATAAATAGATAAGTAACTTGCGAGGTAAAAAATAAGTAAATAAATAAAATACCGTGCGGTCACCATATTTGGAAGAAAGGGTGTAACTCAGTGGCTGAAGAGAGTCCAATATTCTCGGCCATAAACAGGTTCATCTATATTGGTTTTGATTATTTAAAGCTAGCGAGATGGCTGGTGGTGCCCGGCTTTGCGCGGTCGTAAAATACGCTTAAATATGATATTCTAATGTGTCCAGATTTCTTATATATCATTACAGAGTCGTATTTCAAAAGTAAAAAAAAAATGTATTTGGATGCCATTAGCTAGATCGAAACCGAAAGCAAAACTGGAGCATGCAAAGTTAGTGACGTTACCACAGGTACCAAGGTGACACGCATATGAACTGATTAAAAATATACTAAGATTAATCTACAAAGTATATAAGGATTTTTTTTTTTCAATTTTGATCCCTTTTTAACCCCTTAAAACTATTTTAACCGACTAAAGACCCTTAAAAGGACAGGCTGTAAAAATCCAATAATTTAAGGTCCCTAGCGTCGCTCTGCGACTTTTTGTTTCGGGGGAGATAGAGTTTGAAAATATGGAGGCAGACAAAGAAGCATAGCGTTTTATAAATTCGGTAGTTCGATCGTTATATAGATGACTAGGCTGGGTGCCCGGTGTTACCCGGGTGTTTGTAGGTGCGTATCAAGCAAAAAGAAAAGTGGTGGTAGACAGGCAGGCTCGAACCCGTGACGGGAAGGCGGAAAAGAACGTGGAGGTGTATGTGAGGGTGTTGGTTGAGCAAAAAAATAGGAAGACTGTGAAAAAAACGTAACGCGTTAACAGTTGCGCCCATCGCCAAACCAGAAGTGACGTAGGTTTAAATTAAGGCTAGTCAATCGAAAAGATAGGCTGACTTTCGAAAATATCGGCGAAAAAAGCGATCTCTCCCTGTAGAAAAGTACCCAGTTGAGGGTGAAGGAATTTATGTTTTGGGCCAATTTTTCGATATTTGTCGTCCGAAGGGTCATTGTTTAAAACGATACCGATCCCATGAAAATCTGTCACCTCTATCGAAAGTTTTTCGAGACATACATACATACAAACATACATACACACATTCAAACAAACAAACATACATACATACATACATACATACATACATACAAACAGATTTTTGCCCTTTGTATTATTGATGAGAAGTGGCCATCAGCATATGTTATTAAACCAAAATGAACAACAAAAAAAGGAAGAAACAATAAAAATAAAAGTTGACAATATCTTCCCATGCCTGTTGCATTGAGGCGTAGATTGAAAGAATTTTCTCACACAATCCAAATGTGGGAATTACACGTCAATACAAAATATGATCAATGAAGCCAGAAATACACGAATAGCGATGTGGAAGCGGTGTTCTTATGGGGGAAAACAATACCGCCTTTTTTTTTCATTCGGCGTTAAGTTTACTTACCTTAAAATTATTCTTAATGAAAATCACTCGAGACAAGACGTAAAACCACCTGATGTAAAGAGCTAACAAGAAAGAACAGATTCCTATTGACTTTAGTCCTGAAAAATCAAGTCTGTAACAAGAAAGAACAGATTCCTATTGACTTTAGTCCTGAAAAATCAAGTCTGTAAGCAGGACAAAACATTGAGCAGAAAACAGAGTTCCACAACATTTCAGTTCTTAATAAAAGAATAAAGAAACGAGGTAGTGTTCATTGTAGCACTGTCTGGGTACCGCGAAGTGACCTAATAAATTATTATTATTATTATTATTATTATTATTATTATTATTATTATTATTAGCGGGACCCGTGGAAATTCCACAGGGGACTCATTCATATGTAATATATTGATGTTGGCATTCTGTAAATGTTCAGTGTAAATGGAGACGCTCTGATATTATTGTAGCTTTTTTGCTAAAACTACAAAAGTATTTATATAAGCTAGCACGGATGCCCGGCAAAGCTCGATCGTAAAATACGCTCAAATATGATATTATAATTCAGCCTATTTCCTATATATTATTATAGAGTCAAAATTCTATCGATTTTATGTTATGAACTTGCGATATCAAAAATAAAAAATATAATCAATAACTTGGGTTCATTAGCTTAAATCGAAACCGAAAGAAAAATGTAATATATATATATATATATATATATATATATATATATATATATATATATATATATATATAGGTGTCCACAATGTCTGGCTGCATAATTTACACGGTGCCCACAAAGTCTGGCTGCATAATGTATATATATATATATATATATATATATATATATATATATATATATATATATATATATATATATTAAGTAATGTGATTTATAATTTAAAAGTTTTAAAATTTTTAAAATTTAAAAATCAAAATTTAATTAAATTAAAAATCGGTTTCATAAGAAGGAACAACAACAAAGTCAATTATCTGTACGATCGTTTCGGAAATCCGTGCTTTTTATTTGTGGTATACATGAAGTCACGTAGAATAATTATACATAGTTTTTTTGGTAAGCACGGTCTCCTCATCAGCAAATTTAGGAGGATTTCTATTGAATTCAATATTGAATTCAATAAAATAAAAAGCTATAGCAAACATCTAAATGACTACTTTAAATACAGTTCCTGATTTCAAAAAAAGAAAAACCAAAAGATTCATCTGCCTTACTTTTAATGCTAGGTTTATTTTTGGTGTCTTTTCAATTCAATAGAAATCCTCCTAAATTTGCTGATGAGGAGACCGTGCTTACCAAAAAAACTATGTATAATTATTCTACGTGACTTCATGTATACCACAAATAAAAAGCACGGATTTCCGAAACGATCGTACAGATAATTGACTTTGTTGTTGTTCCTTCTTATGAAACTGATTTTTAATTTAATTAAATTTTGATTTTTAAATTTTAAAAATTTTAAAACTTTTAAATTATAAATCACATTACTTAATATTGAATTAGCTCTAGGACATTTAACTATCGAGCTTATTATATATCTAAATTACAACGAGCATTTCCTGTATTTTAATTAAACTAGTAATTTCACTATTACATTAAAATACACTTAGCTCTTTAGACTATTATTCTAATCTCCTTTAAATTATATATATATATATATATATATATATATATATATATATATATATATATATATATATATATGTAACTTGAGTTGTCCTGGATATGACCTTAAACTATATCCAGTGGTGAGGCCCCAGCTTGCGGGCTTTGGGGAGTGTGAAGCCACCCTTTAATTACCATTGCTCCCAGGTCCGCTCTGACTCGGAGTGGCACTACCTGTTAGCGTCCCAACTATGGGTTAAATAGAAACCAACTTGAAAACAATTATATTCTATTAAAAAAAATTCTCCAAAATCGTTGCATTCGTCATTAAATAACCCAAAAGGGTTGATATGCCGTAAAACAAAACCAACTAACCAACCAACCAACCTATAACTTGAGTTCCTTTAGCCGCAATCAAAAACGAAACCAAAACTTATGAAGAATTTTTGATAAAATTATTTATTAAAAAAAGATGATTTAAGTGCCATCAGCTATAATCGAAACCGAAACCCAAACTTATGAAGAATTCTTGGTAAAATTATTCATAACAAGAAATAGAAATACATTATTATTATTCATCGAAACGGATTTAAATAGTTTAGAATTGTAAAATATTTATGTCAAATATTTTACAATAAAAAGGAATGCAAACTTGATTAAATGGAATTTAAGAAACAAGAACTTTAGTTTGGATAAATAACTTGAAAATGGAATTCTTAGTTTAATAAGCAAGTCAGAAATTTTAACTGACAAAACGTATAACAAATAAATTACGTGGAAAAGCATCAGGTTATTTGATTCTTTGGCTACGTGTATTCATGACATAATTAGAAGGAAGATAGGTTTTTATATAAACGTAGAGTTTTTGTCAGTTGAGAGTTAAAGTAAAACAGTTGAGTTTAACAAATGAAAGAGGTAAGCTAGCGTCTGGGAAATATTCTTTGTTCACTTATATTTCCTTTTATATATATACCACTCCTTATTTAAGAAGCTCAATGTAATTACAGAGCATATAATGAATGACTGACAAAAGTCTATATTCCAAATTTCATGATGTTGACCATCTTACAATTTATTCCTTTACTTCAGTTGATACTTACAATTCATGACAGTATCTGTTTCGTAGCATAAAATCAGTTAATTATTATATCAATCAGTGAATCTATTTTGGCCTTAACTCATCAGAAGAAATAGCAACAATCAATCCACCAAAAGGAAATAAGATGCATTTGGACATTATTGAAAAATCCGAAAATTAGAAGAGAAGTTTCAAATCTATATATCTATACAAGTGGGCGTGTCTGTTTGTGTGTCTGTGTGTCTGTGTACATTTCCCTACGCAATAACTCTGTCAATTTTAAGTCTACAGACTTGAAATTTGATATAGGGGGCACTGAGATTTGGGAAAATCTCAGTAACTCGTTTTCGGCCAGAAATTTGGCTGTTAAGGGGTCATAGTTTGAGAATTCTACCAAACCCCTCCGCCAATTTTGGGTATAAACAATTGAAATTTTAGATATAGATTCCTTGGACATGGATCTTACTTAATAACTTGATTTGAGCTTCCAAAAAAATAAATGTGCAGGGATCATAATAGGGGTCAAAGTTTAAAAAAAATTACCTCTACGGTTTCTACCAAATTACTCAGACAATTTCTGGTTAAAACATTTAAAATTTTAAATAAAGGGTATTCAGAGATAGGGCAAGCGTTTTAATCGGTTTGGTTCGAAAATTTTTAGTTACTAATATATAAATGTATGTATGTATGTATGTATGTATGTTTGCATGTCTGCCTAAAACTTTCGACAGTTGCGACGGATTTTACCAAGATCAATATCGTTTTGAAGTTCCACCTTTCCGACGACAAATATGGAAAAATTGGCTAAAAACATTAATATCTTCACCTTCAACTTGGCACTTATCTACAGGGGGGTTGCTTTTTTCGCCGATATTTTTGAAAGTCATCCTCTCCTTTCGATTGTCTAGCCTTAATTTAAACCTACGTCACTTCTGGTTGGCGGTGGTTGTAACAGCAAAGACGTCAAGTTTTTTTTTCTCCGTTCTTTTCCTCCTTCGCGGTATGGGTTCGAGCCTGCCTTCCTATTACCACTTTTTTTTTTTGCTCAACATACACATCTAAACACTCGGGCAACGCCGGGCTAAAATGTAAGTACCTTATATTTTTCCTCCGTTACGTCATTTTTCATTTTTTATAAGATCACCTTTCGAGACTGAACAGAGGCAGCGGATCATCGGATCGGTGGGAGTATATGTTTGGAGAATGTTCTTTCATTTTACTGTGCAATAATTATTATTATTATTATTATTATTATTATTATTATTATTATTATTATTTATAACAAGTTCCCATGATGAAATAAAAAAAAGTTTTTTGAGGTCATGCTTCGCAAACAACTTTACAATGGAAATTATTATTCAATGCGAGAAGTTGGTTTTCAAAAATTCAGCTTTATTTATGCGAAGAGGAAGCCTTCGAATAAACTCTAACTCGAATCTATGCCCCCCCCCTCGATAAACTTTCACGAGAAACACTCGTCTAGCTGAATATTAATAATTCACCTCACTCTTTATCTCTGCCTAAAACTAAACGTATATTTCATGAACAAAGTTTCTTTCTTAGAATTGCACGCTTGTGGAACTGTCTTCCGTTTGCCTGCTTTCCAGCTGACTGCAATATGATTGTCTTCAAGTCCAACGTAAACAAGTTTTTGATGAGCCGTTCCACTTAACAAATTTACCGAATTTCCATTACTAACGATTACTATCTTGTCCACTTGAATACTATATATTCTTTAACACTTATCCTCGACTGGCCTCTGGGCCTTGACAAGTGGTTATGCCTATGTAAAAAAAAAAAACATAGACGAAATAGCAGGTATGGATTAGCTTTGTTTTCTGCGGTTATTCTATTTTCCAATTATTTTCTCAACGTTTTTTCGTCCTGCAGATTATTTTCTCCTGATATATCTCAATTTACATAACGTTAAATGCGTTAATATTTTTTTTATATGTTTGTATGAATAAGGTTGATTAACTGACATTTATCAATTTTAGATCACAGTTGTAAGGTGTCACAAGATATATTTACTTTAAATTTAGTATAACATGGGCGTCATCTTCCATCAGAAAACTGATACGAAGTGTGTCTGTCTTTCTGTGTAGATTTCCCTACGCAATAACTCTATCAACTTTCAGTCTACAGACCCGAAATTTCATATACAGCGTATGGAGATTTGCAAACATCTTTGTAATCGGTTATCGGCAAGAAATTTGGCTGTTAAGGGTCAAAGTTCAACGATTTGACCTTTTTTTTTTTTTTTTTTTTTTTACAAGGCGAACACCACTTATCAAGGCCCGGAAGCCACTCAGGGATAAGGGTTATTGCATGTACAGTACGTTAGTGTGGGGATTTAATAAAAATGTCTACTTTAAGGTGGCCGTTAATCAGGGATTTGTTTACGTTGGACTTGAAGACATCCAGGTTGTAGTCAGGTGGGAAGCAGGCAGACGGAACAGAGTTCCACAGGCGTGCAGTTCTAAGAAAGAAGCTTTGTTCATGGAATCTACGCTTTGATTTGGGCACAGATATAGAGTCGGGAAATTTTTGGACAGTGGTTTCAGCTAGACGGGTGTTTTTCGTAAAAGATTTGCGAGGGGGGACTAGCGATTGGAGCTCAGACGAGCACTTGCCATGGAAATAACGATAAAACAAAGATAGGCTCGCAACGTCTCTTCTGTGGGAGAGAGATGGCAGGGAAGAGAAAAGGGCATCCCCCACTAAGCCACGAAGTCTATTTTGTACTCTATCAAGGCAGGATAGGCTGTTTTTAGCAACTTCTGCCCAGATATGGCAGCAGTATTCTATCCTTGGGCGTACTTGCCTTTTATATAGATAGAGAATTGCATCAGTAGAACTTTGAGAACTCTACCAAACTCCTCCGACAATTTTGAGTCTAAACACTTGGAATTTTAGATATAGGTTCCTTGGAAATGGATCTAACTTAATAACTTAATTTGAGCCCAAGACAATAAATGTTAAGGGGTCATAATAGGTGTCAAAGTTAAAAAAAAAAAAAAACATTGACCTCTGCGGTCTCTACCGAATTACTCAGACAATTTCTGGTCAAAACATTTTAAATTTTACGTAAAGAGTATTCAGAGATAGGGCACTCTTTAACCCTTATCCTTGAGTGGCCTCTGGGCCTTGATAATGTGGTGATGCCTTTGTAAAAAAAAAAAAAAAAAAAAAAAAGGGCAAGCTATTTAATCGGTTTGGGTCGAAAATTTTAGTTACCAATATATAAATGTATGTATGTATGTATATATGTATGTATGTATGTTTGGATGTCTGTTTTAAAGTTTCGACAGAGGCGACGGATTTTCACAAGATTAGTATCTTTTTTAAGCTCGACTTTCAGACGACAAATATCGAAAAATTGGCTAAAAATATGACTTTCTTCACCTTCAACTGGACACTTTCTACAGGGAGGAGTCGCTTTTTTCGCCGATGTTGTCGATAGTCATCCCATCTTTTCGGTTGTCTAGCCTTAATTTAAACCTATGTCACTTCCGGTTTGGCGCTGGTCCTAACAGCAAAGACATCAGGTTTTTTTCCCAATTCTTTTCCTCCTTCGCAGTGCGAGTTCGAGCCTGCCTTCCGACTACCACTTTTTTTTTTTTTTTTGCTCAACATACCCCTCCAAACACCCGAGCAACGCCGGGCTGAAATGCTAGTTCTAAATAATTTAACGCGGAATTTCCATTTATATTATTGCTTTATCTTGGATATTGAGCTTTCATTATGTTTGGGATCGTCTTATAAATATTGATACAAATATTTTGGATTATATGTTTACAGTATCTTACGGCATTTCAGTATTTCATTTAATGTAAACTATGGACTGGCACGTTTGTTGCCCTAAACAAACAACACTACAGCCTTATTTTAAAACTTTTAATGAAACCAATCAATTCTAACAACTTGATTATGTGGTAGAGCTGGCACATATTCAATGTAGCCGACTTCAGCCTCAATCACTGCGAATAGAAGAGAAGCTAAAAATAAAATGTAAAATGTAGAAAATAAAATATAGAAAATAAAATAAAATATAGAAAATAAAAATAAAATAAAATTAAATAAAATTAAATTAAAAATAAGATAAAATAAAAAGAAAAGAAAAGAAAAGAAAGAAAATCGATTGAAAGGGAAGGAAAAAAAGAACAAGAAATAGGGAGATATATCATAGGTTTCTATACCAGTTGATTTGTTAGATAACTTTATTCTGAAGTATATATATATAGTAGTAAGCTATAAAAATATATATGGCAATTAAGCTACACAGAATATTCCGTGTTTCATTCTCGTGAGAAATCGCCAGGCTTATGCATAAGCCTGACGATTTCTCACGACAATAAAATGCCATATATATATTTATAGCTTACTACCTAGCTCTACAGATGTATTGAGCAATGTTGAAGTAAATACTAAAAAATTACGCAAAAAAATTATATTTTCGCATAGCAATTTATGTGATTAAATGAAGTAGTCATATATATATATATATATATATATATATATATGTATATGTATATATATATATATTCATCTGTGACCCCAAAATTTTACCGATCTTTTATTGCATAATTTTGTGACGTCATCCATATGACATCATCCCTTACTGATCTCACAATTTATGAGTAATATACTAGACACTCCGAATTGGGTCTGTTCATGTAGTTAACATAATTCTCTATATAGACGACGCTTGACCCGAATCAGCCATCGCTATCTATTCCTTCGTTAATAGATTATTTCTACCCAATGTTTTCGAATGAAAATGAGTTATTAAAAAAAAGGTGTTCATATATAGATTGGATTACTAATTCGTAATAGAGAAATGTTACGCAGCACTTTGGAAAATATAAGCCTCCATTATAACAAGATGTTATATCAATTTTTTTTTTTGTTTGTTTGCTTTTGCACGTGTACAGATATTCGAAACCTGTAATTGTTTTTATTTGTCTTCATGAAATAAGGACAATAGAATCGCGTCAAATGTGATTCAAACATTCAGTACAAGCTGTCGGTGTACGAATGAATGTTTGTTTTATTTGCAATGGATCTCGTCTCATCGTGAGTTTTTCAATCGAATGATTATCGAAAACTTCGTGTTTAACCATGCAGACACGTTTACTCGAAAAAATGCTGGCAAGCCAGCGTTGCATAATGGGAAACGGTCGACAAACCATGAAATGGGCGTGTTATTGAGATTCCGTGTCACATATCTATTAATAAAATCGATTATTGCCTCCATATGTGTATAGTTTTAGAGGCGGACTTATATGTGTGTGTGTGTGTCTATATCTATATTATAAAACTGAATGTGTGTGTGTGTGTGTGTGTGTGTGCCTGGTCACGACTAGGCAACCTCCGTGGCCTTCGGGCCAAGATCAAAGTGTAGTATCTGTCCGGCAGATACTGCAAGCAAAGACCATATGTGGGAGCAACCCCACATATAAGACCTTAGTCAATGTAGGGGCAACCCTTCATACCAATTGTTACTATCCAGCTCCCCTACTCCCCGGGGAGTTGGTCCCCATTTCCCCTTCACTCCTCACATTAAAAATCGGCCTTGTGTCTAATTTGCTCGGTGGGGGAGCAAATAAATACCGTGTGTGTGTGTGTGTGTGTGTGTGTGTGGTCACGAATAGGCTCCTATATGGTTGACTATTTAAAAAAAACTGATTACATATAATGATAGAAGATGTATCGAGACACATGAATGGGTATCTTTGATCTGGGAGAATGGTGGTTCATTAAAATTGCGGGGTCTGCGTGCGCGCCTGGTCCACAACGTATGGAAATAAAAAATTTAAAAATTAAAAAAAAAAGTTTACACGTGTTTTTGATATAGATGTACATAAGAAGTCTTTGATAAGTATGTTTTAACTTAAATAGGGATGGTATAATAAAATTGTGGGGTCTGCGTTCGCGCCTAGTCTCCATAGAATGGAAATATGTCACAAAGTTTAACAATTTTTTTTTAATATAGATCCATAGAATATTGTGATAACTGTTTCAGTGTGAACAGGTATGGTATAATAAATTATGGGGTTTATCTATTTTATTTTTACTTTCATCATATTTTGCTTTGGTTTTGATACCCCCAAATTCGAAGCTATCTCTTTACAACCCTTCCTTTTCATAACCTATCATACTTTCATAAATCAGAGTCCATTTTCTGTAGGCTGTTTTTGAACCCAATCAACGACGGGTACTTTTGCTAGTATATATATATATATATATATATATATATATATATATATATATATATATATATAACTACTTCATTTACTCACATAAACCTAATATACGAAAGTATAGATTTATGCGTAAACTTTAAGTATTTACTTCAAAAGTGCTCAATACGTAGGTAGAGCTAGTTAGTAATTTATAAAATATATATGGCGATTAAGCTACACTGAATATTCTGCGTTTCATCCACTATAGGATTCGTAAGGCTTATGCGCGAATTTTGTCGTTGCTTCTTGTTTTTATATATGTTGAGGATTTCTAATTAGCCAATCAACTTTCTACTATCCACCGCGCCCCTTCCTATCAGCCAATGGGCATGCATTTTATCGAACAAATGATCTGTTTTAGAACTAGGTTAGTGGTTTAAGGTATACGCTTTCCTTCCCTTTTTTTATATATGTATAAATATACCTATGTGTACACACACACATGCACATATATATACATATATATATACATATATGTGTGATCGTTTATGTATATTCATGTTTATTTAATTTATTTATTTGTTTGTTTTCTATTGTTATTGTTAGTTTTAAAGCTATTTTGGATCGCTATCCTAGAGTAAGTTTTATTTTGTGAACACAGTTGTTTGCTATTTCTCGTCTACAGTTTAATAGATTTTGAGGTTCTTTAAAGTACAGGATAGCAATTTTTTCATGAAGGCATAATTTACATGGGTCGTCTAAATGTCTGCACGTGGTAGCTTGTCTCATTATTTTCCATTCGACTACCGGCGAATGTCCGCTTTCTTTGAGTTCCCAGTATTTATTCGCTAGTGTTGTTTTTATACGGTGTTTTTTTTATTTTTGAATGTACTTTTGTGGTCATAGTATCGGGTTTTGAAATCTAAGGAAGTCATGCCTATGTAATATTTCTTGTTATTCGGGTTTTCTTTCGCAAATATTGTTGCTTGATAAACTACCCTTTTAGTTAGGCATTTATTTTGGAATTCGTGCATAAGCCTGACGAATGCTATAGTGGATGAAACGCAGAATATTCAGTGTAGCTTAATCGCCATATATATTTTATAAATTACTATATATATATATATATATATATATATATATATATATATATATATATATAATGTAACCCGATATAAGAGACCCGGATATAAAAAAACGGATACACTGGACAGTGTTAATTATTACAGTCTGTGTTAATGTACAGTAGTGTAACCCGGATATAAGAAACCCAGATTTAAGAGCGCTTTAGATTCCCCCTCCCAGAAGAAGGCTCTTATGCCGGGTTACACTGCATATATGTATATATATATATATATATATATATATATATATATATATATATATATATATATGATTACATTATTTAATCACATAAATTTATATACGAATATATAATTTTATGCGTATCTTTTTCAGTAAGTTATGAAAATATGTATGGCAAATAAGCTACACAGAATAATCCGCGTTATATATGGCAAATAAGCTACACAGAATATTCCGCGTTTCATTCTCGTGAGAATTCGTCAGGCTTAAGAGAAAAGTTGTGGCTGTAGCGTGTTTATATATACGCACATGTTATTGAGCAAATCAGCTTTAGGACGGGCGCGGTCACAATTAGGAAGCTGATTGGCTTACAAAAAACTCAGCATGTGCGTATATATAAACGCGCTACAATCATAACTTCTCGGATAAGCCTAACGAATTCTCACGGGAATGAAACGTTGAATATTCTCTGTAGCTTAATTGCTATATATATTTTCATAACTTACTATATATATATATATATATATATATATATATATATATATATATATATGATGAAAATAAAATTAATTAACTTGCAGCTTATATAATTTTCTGCTTGTTCCTTCCGTAGTCCGTGCGTTTGCCTTGAAAAATACTAAATACAATTTTTGAAAGAAAAACAGTCTAAAAAGTGGCAAGTTCGCGAAATTTTGTATTGAAATATTGATCTGGCAAAAACCGGATAGGAATATGAAAGTGACCTCCCTTGGATGTAGCCTCGTTTTTATATATTATTATGATAATAATATATGTTCATTGATGCAATTGTGTGAAAAAGGAACTCGTAGTAATATTGACGAACAAAGGTTCTTCAGTGAAGAAAGGAGTCAACGGAATTATTTAATTACTAGCGGGGGTACCCGGCGTTGCCCGAGTGTTTGTTTCCGGGATGAGGGGAGAGTTTTAAAAAAATGTTATGGTAGGTAAGTAGGAAGGATCAAACCCGGAGTCATGAGTACAAGTAGGAAAATAAAGTGTGAAAAAAAAACAAAAAAAAACATCTGCAACGTTAACAGTTCGGCCACCAAGAAAAGTCCATTCCAGTTGTTTAGGAAAAAATAAATAAATAACGACTACGGTAGGTCGGCGCGAACGTGAAAATATAATGTGAATTGTCCAGCACGCTAACCACTACGCCACAGAGCACTGCAGCTTAGTGTAGTGATTTTAAATAACTTCACATGAAAGAACTACGAAGCCAAACCGGTGTTCTCTTCTCAACTGTTCCTTGTGAACGATCCCCAAACGGTGTTAAGTGGTGGCAGGAGGAGGAGGAATTTATTAGAGGGAAAATATTTTACTACTTCCATTGATCTTAACCGATTTTGGCCGTGACTTCTCAGCAGAAAAAGTATAGAAATCTAAGATTATCGAGGAATTTGAGAAATAATAAGCCTATAACACCCCTCAGATATTGTTCTGCCGTTTGTGCATATTATATTTGCATGAAATATCTTGATTTTTAATCCTATTAATGCCAAAATCCCACGGGAAAAATGAGTTTATTTTATTTATATAGATAGATAGAATAGAAGAGAAGAAGAAGAGAAGAGAAGAAGATAGATGATAGATAGAAGATAGAATAGAAGAAGAAGATAGAATAGAAGAAGATTATTTACTCACTAGGTAAGGTATCCCCCCCTTTGAGAACAACTTGTGGTGTTCCCTGGAGTCTGAGTGGCATCAAGTTTCCCCAGACTTCTAGTATTCTCTTCCTATTTCGATAAAATTTGCAAATGAATTTGCATTATTGCAACAACTGCTTACTATTGATTTCTTGTTGGCAGCAACCATTGGTTTTCACTGGAATTTGGGCTGCAAAAAAGCCTCCCCAACGTCCCAATCCTCTTTACTTAGCCAACGCAGGTCTGGCTAGTGTTTTCTTTCTTAGTCTTTCCATCCTCCTTGACCCTCTTCATTAATTAATGTGGTGCCCGTTTATGATGACACTCATACAAAAAAGAAACAAAAAAAGGAGCTACCTTACAATTATACCAGATTTCATGATTCCGTGCGATGTTTCTTTATGTGTTATATCTGTAGCTGTTTCTGTGTCCAGTTTGTGCATGTAACTCTTGTGTGTTAGTCTCCACATTCAAGAATTTTCTTAATATTTCTACAGTTTTCTAATTGAACCGTTGTATCTTCCCAGCCATATATCTGATTCTAATTTTTCTCCCATTCTTTTTCCAAAGTTGTTCTTGACGTTCTTTATTTTCCAGATCCCTTTGAGCTCTCTGGTTAGCCCGTGTATTTGTTCCGCTTCTCATTCCTGCTCTTCACTCTGTGGTCTACTGAAACGCAAAATCTACAATCTGACAGGTCTTTTCCTTCTTGTTAACTATTATCATATCCGGTCTTCTTGCTTGGATGAGTTTATCCGTTTGTGTATCCATGCCCATAGGATCTTGTGACTTTCATTTTCAAGTACTGCTGCCGGTTTGTGCATTTACCATTTGTTTGTTTGCCCAAGATGCAATTGTTTGCATAAATTTACTGCCTTCCCCACTTGATCGTGTCAATTTTTATATTCTTTTTGGATTAGTTTGCTGCATTCACTTATTATGTGGTTTATTGTTTCGTCTCTTTGTCTGCAGAATCTGCATTTGCTGTTTTCTTCTGTCTTGTCGATCCTTACTTTTATGTGGTTGGTACTAATTGCGTTATCTTGTGTAACGGTTATTAATGATTCAGTTTCTGTGTTTAGGTTTCCTTTTTGTAGCAATTTCCAAGTGTTTTCGTTAATCTCATCCTTTCTCGTCCTTAGCAATCGACCATGTAAGTGTTTCTCCTCCCAGGTTTTTTCCCCTCTTATATCTCATCTATTTTTCTATCTTGTTTATTTCTTCTGTCTCTCTTGCTGCAGTAATTATTATTTTGGTATTCTACATTACGTATTTTTCTATTTTTTTTGTGTTATTTACATACTTTTCTATACAAACCAACTCTCCTTCTCCGCCTTCCCTTTACACATTCAGTCGGTCAGTATCATCCTTCAGGTGTAGCGCATTGTTCATCGTCATGAATTTTCTGGTTTTCTGGTCGAGATTCATCAATTCTTCTTTGATCCAGCCTATAAACGGTCCAGAGTATTTAGTAGTAACACTGCCCACGTGTTTATTCCTTTAATTGGGTTTCCATTGTATAGTTTTGTTTTGAGGAGCTTTCTCGTCTTTCTGAGGTATTCCTTTCCAATTTTCTCTTTCATTTCCGTTGCTTTGATGGTGTCTGCTTCCAGCACTTCCAAGTAATTGTAGCTACTATGCTCACTTAGTGCTCTCATCTCCGTTTGATTTGGTAGTACTATACCTTCTGATGCTTTCATGGTCACCAGTGCCCACTTTTCCATATTGAATTCCATTCAGATATCCTGGCTAAAGATTCTGGTCGTGTTTATCAGCGTTTCATGTTCTGTCTTTGTTTTTGCAAACAGTTTCAAGTCATCCATGTACATTAGGTTGTTCATTTATTCTTTTTGTTAGTGAACTTATATCCGGCTTGGCATTTTCTTAGTATATTGTTCAGGACATTATGGCTATAATGAACAATAATGTGATAGAAAATCATCTTGGAAGAGCCATCTTTGTATTTTGAATTCAGTTATGTATTGTCCATCAGCTCTCCGTTCAAGTCTCCATATTCTTATTGCATTTTCTATTAAATTGATTATCTTAACTGGTATTTTGTATATTCTCAGGCATTCTATTATCCATGCTTGAGGGATTCTATCATATACTTTCTTATAGTCTATCCATGCCAAGGCTAAGTTCTTTTTTCTATTTTTAACCTCTTTCAGAATCTTTTGGTTTATGTATAATATGCCGTGTATTCCTCTATTTCCTTTTTTCTGATCTTCTGGGAGTAGTCCGCGGTTATGAAGAGACTGATACATTTGTTCTCTTAGTTGTGCAGTTAGTATGTTGCACATTGTAGGCAAACAGGTTATAGGTCTGTAGTTGCTGGGTATAGTCCTTTTTTCTGTGTCTTTTTGCACCAGTGTTTTTCTACCTTTGGCCATCCATTCTGTTACCTGTGCTTCACGGATGCATCGTTTCAGGTGCTGAACTAACCTTTCATGTATGCTGTTAATTTCTTAAGCCAATACGCATGTATACATGTATACCGTCATAACCTGGTGCTCTCAAATTGGCCATTTTTTGTAGGGTTGTCTTGAGAGTTTCCTTGCTGATTTCATTCTTTATTCCTTCTTCGATTTGCTGTGACTCTTTTTTCATTTCTTTCAACAATTCTGCTTTTCTATTACGATCCTTTCGTTCTCCCCATATCATTAGAGTTTTGTTTCTGTTGTTCTGCTTTTATTTTTCCTCCATTTACATTTTCATAGAATTGGCTTTCATTATTTTCAAAGGTCCTGCTTTGCTTGCACTGTTCTGATTTGTATCGGTATCGTCTTAATATATTTTGCTGCTATTTTTTCCTTCACTTCTTCCTGTTTTTCGTTGAGCCTCTCCTCGCTGGTCACATTTTTTTACTTTTTACTTTTCCATCCTTTTCTAATTGTTCTCATCTTGTTAATCGATGTAACTACTTTCTTTAGTTTGTTGACCTGGGTTTCCAGTTTCAATTCTCATCCAGGTTTTGTTGGTCCTTTTTCTTTCTCTGCCTTTTTTCTACGTTAAGCTTCACAATTACTTGCGTAAATTAAATTGTTTAGGTCTGTAAATGGTATTAAATATTAGGATTTATGGGAGGAATTTGTTAACCTTCTCTGTTTTAGCTTTTAGTTTCTTCCACTTTGTGTTTCTTAAAGATTGGAGCTTTGTTTTTTCCTCGTTCATAAGTTGCCAGATGTTTTCTACTTCAGCTAATTTATTTTCGTAAAGTTTTGTTGTTTCATAGATCTCGGTCTCCATGTTTGTTGTATCCAAGTTTTACAGTTCTTCTGCCTCAGGAATTCCCACTGTAAACAAAAATAGACAAACTTTGGGCTGGAGTTTTTGATCATATCTAACCGAAACGTTTAGACAGATGTTGACAGTTGAGATATTAAAAGAAGGATACAGAAACAATGTTACATTGTTCTGTTAGTTGTTACTTTATTTGAACTTAAATATTAGTTTGCTTCCGCTTTCAATTATTTTTGATAGCATAATTCCAATTCTGAAAAAAATGTAACATTTCTTTTGTAGTCAGTAAATGAGAGAATTTTATCTCCAGTTCATTTAAAGAAATGAAATTGTCCAACCATCAAAGATGAGTTAATCAATTGAAAATTAACTGCTGTCATATGTTCTTGTTTTTAATTTTTTTTATTTCGACTTTATACAATTCAACATTTTCTCCATTAACTGCAGAATACGCACTAACATAACTGAGTCTCCAAATCTTGTGATTTTGATCCAAAGTGTTCACGTGTTCATGTTTGTCCATTCATCGAGAGACGTTTCTCCGTCTGTTCTGTCCTTTGTTGCATTTCAATCAGTCCAAGATTTGAAAGCCAACCTCTTTTCAGGATAAGTTTCGCTTGGTCTGCAATTCTTTGTTCTGATGTTTTGTAGTCACTGGCCATATCCCATAACTCTTTCATCCGTTTGCGATATCCTCGTTCTTTGGGCTGACTTCTGTAATAGCATTCCATTACCAGTCCATTTTCTTCCTCTTCTGTCCATTTATTCCTTTAGATTATTTTTATTACTATTATTATTACTATTATTATTACTATTATTATTATTATTATTATTATTATTATTATTACTATTATTATTATTACTATTATTATTATTACTATTATTACTATTATTATTATTACTATTATTATTACTATTATTATTACTATTATTATTATTATTATTATTATTATTATTATTATTATTATTATTGGTTCACAAGGAGCTTTCACACAAGTCATAAAAAATCTCCTTGAGAACAACCTGGGGTGTTCCCTGGAAGCTGAGTAACAACAAGTCACCCCAGATTTCCAGTACTCTCCACCTCTTTCGATAACATTTAGAAACGAATGTGCATTATCGTAACAGCCGCTTACCCTTAATTTCTCGCTAGCGGTTGCCATTGGTCGCCACTGGAATTTGAGTCGCAATAAGCCTCCCTAAGGTCCTAGTTCTCTTGGCACTTGTCCACCGGATGTCTACTCAGCGATCTCTCATCGATCTTTCCATCCTCCTCGACCCTTCTCGGCTATTTGGCATCATTCTTTTTTTGATGGGCGGTAATTAGGTAATGGGAGGAGATGAAGAAGAGATAGTGAGCTTATAGGTATGCAGCTTCATTGTTCTTGGTTCCATGTAATGTTTCATGCTTTGTCTCTGCGGCTGTAGCTCATCTTGCCCGCGCATGTGGCTCATGTATTAGTCTCCACATTCAAGAGATTTCCTTAATATTTTAGTCGTTTTCATTATTGTTATTCGTTGTATCTTTCCAGTCATTCCTCTGATTCCAATTTCTCTCATTCTTTTTTCAAAGTTTTCCCAAATTGTTCCTAGTCCTCCTACTATTATAGGTATTATCTTGATTTTCTTCATCTTCCATATTCCTTTCAGTTCTCTGGCTAGCTCTGTGCATTTGCTCCGTTTCTCTGTTTCTTCGATATTTATCCTGTGGTAATCTGGAACAGCAAAGTCTACGATTGGACAGGACTTTTCTTTCTTGTTAATTATTACGACATCCGGTCTTCTAGCTTGGAAGGGTTTATCAGTTTGTATGTCCATGTCCCATAGAATTTTGTGATTCTCGTTTACAATTACTGTTGCTGACTTATGTTTGTACTAATTGTCTGTGCGTTTGAGATGCAGTTGTTTGCATAATTCCCAGTGTACTGCCCTTCTCATTTGGTCGTGCCTGTTCTCGTATTCCTTTTTGCCTAGTTTGCTTCATTCACTTACTATATTGTTTATCGTTTCGTCTCTTTGTCCATAGGGTCTACATTTGCTGTTTTCTTGCGTTTTGTCGATCTTTGCTTTGATGTGGTTGGTTAATATCGAGTTATCTTGTGCTGCAGTTATTAAGGATTCCATCTCTTGGTTTACGTGTCATTTTCGCATCCATGTGCAAGTGTTTTCATTATTCTCATCTTTTGTCATCCGTACAAATTTTCTATGTAGTTCTTTCTCTTCCCATTTTTCTTTTTTTGTCTTATTCTTTTTCTCTCTGTTTTTTTTTTTTTTTGTCTTTTTGCTATGATTATTCTTTCAGTGTTTTGCATTATGTATTTATGTATTTTCTAATTCTTTTTGGTGTCATTCACACAGTCTGCTATACAAACCAGTCCCCTGCCGCCGCCTTTCCTTTTCACATAGAGTCGGTCAACATTGTCTTTCAGATATAGTGCGTTGTGCATGGTTAGGAGTTTCCTGGTCTTCTGATCGAGTTGTCTCAGTTCTTTTTTGATCCATCCTATGAACGGGCCAGTTTACCTTACTAGTGATACTGGCCACGTATTTATACATTTTATTAGGTTTCTGCTATATAATTTAGTTTCCAGAAGTTTTTTTGTTCTGCTGAGGTATCCCTTTCTAATTCTCTCTTTCATTTCTGTTGCTTTGATGGTGTCTGCTTCCAGAAATCTCAGTTATTTATAGATGTCTTGTTCTCCTAGTGCCCTCATCTCCATTTGGTTGGGTAGTTCCATGTCTTCTGTCGTCTCCAGGTTTCCCTTTCTTATAAATTGTCATGCACACGTTCCTATACAAAAATCTATTTGGATATCCCGACCGAAGATCCTGGTAGCGTTTATAGTTTCTCTACTTCATTTTCGGTCCTTGCGAAAAGTTTCAGATCGTCCATGTACTTCAGGTGGTTCATTTTTTTCCTCCATGTTAGAGAACTCCCTAGGATTAGTCGCACAGGCCATCATCAAAGATTTCTTTTGGAGAACAACTTGTGAAGTTCTTTGGAGTCTGAGTGACAGCAAGTCTCCCAAGATTTCCAGTAAATACCTTCGGCAAAGTAAAGAGCCGTGCAGTTCGGAGATTTTCGTATTCTAAATGTGTACATATGTTTTGACACGTTTGGGATATTTGTATATCCGTATGCGTGTTGTGATAATCAGATGACATATATGCAATGCAATTGAATATTGAGCTCTAATATTCGGCAATGGTTCCGCACCCTCAAAGATTCTGGATTTTTTCTAAGCTTCAGCACCAGCGGATCTTTACCTTGCAGATGTTATTTACCCTCTCTTCTACCCCTGGAAATCACAGTATGGGATCTTTACACATTCTCGATGTAACCTCCAACTTGGATTTTGTTTCAAATTTTACAGATTACTCTATCACCTCCAATTTTACCCTTGGATTATTATTTTTCCAACCTAGCAGAAATATCCCAAAAATAATTGAACTCATTTCAACGTAGGATTGTTTAGGCTGTATGATATCCTTTATGCATGCCTTTTAAATACTTTTAAATAACTTTTTTAATATGTGTGTTGGGAAAAATTTATATTATTCAAAGTATTAATTTTTCTAATTGCATTTCATTTCCTCTGATGATATAAGCCAGTATTTAAATTCCATGGATTAAGGAAATAAATATGATTCTTTTCCACATATTCCTTGTTTCAAACAATAAATTCTTAACTTGAATATATTTTTATGGATATTTTAATCTACAGACTTTAACTTTAATCATTACGCTCACACACACACACACACACACACACACACACACGCGCACACACACACTTACACAAACACACACAAACACACACACACACACACACACACACATTGAGCACTTTGTAAATTTATTTTCACCCGACGTGTATTTATAAGCGATTAAGCGAAGCCCACTATTAATTTGTTTGTAAACAAGCTGATGGTTTGAGCACTGTGCGACGGGAGGGTGTGAATTTAATACACACTCTATGAGAAATATTTACGGCACTGATTTGTAGCTGAAGGGTGAGAGCCGCCGACTGTCAATGCGACGGTTGTAGGTTCAATCCACGGCTGGTCAAAGGTGTTTGTCTAGTCGTACTGATGAGTTGTGATAAAACGAAACAGTACTGTATGTGGATGACAATTAAAGCCCCCCCTCTTTGGGTTGAGCACTTTGTAAATATATTTTCACCCGACGCATATTTAAAAGCGATTAAGCGAAACCCACTATTAATTTGTTTGTAAATAAGCTGATGGTTCGAGCACTTTGCGACGGGAGGGTGTGGATTTAATACGCACTCTATGAGAAATATTTACGGCACTGATTTGTAGCTGAAGGGTGAGAGCCGCCGACTGTCAATGCGACGGTTGTAGGTTCAATCCACGGCTGGTCAAAGGTGTTTGTCTAGTCGTACTGATGAGTTGTGATAAAACGAAACAGTACTGTATGTGGATGACAATTAAAGCCCCCCCTCTTTGGGTTGAGCACTTTGTAAATATATTTTCACCCGACGCATATTTAAAAGCGATTAAGCGAAACCCACTATTAATTTGTTTGTAAACAAGCTGATGGTTCGAGCACTGTGCGACGGGAGGGTGTGGATTTAATACGCACTCTATGAGAAATATTTACGGCACTAATTCGTAGCCGAATGGTGAGAGCCACCGACTGTCAATGCGACGGTTGTAGGTTCAATCCATGGCTGGGGAAATGTGTTTGTCTAGCCATTGTCTCCTCCCCTTCGCTGAGGAAAGGGGGCGAATGCTGACGTGGTAGAAATAAGACCTAGAAGAAAAAAACAACACAGGCCAAATTCACTTTCCAATCTTCTGCGAACAAACTGGAAGGTGAATAAAAAAAACTATAGAACCAATTTCTTGTCTTGGAGTGAAATAAATCTTCGTCCCCAAAAACAGGTATCAAGTCTCCATCTCAGACGAGAATTTCCAGATGGACCAACAAAATGGCAGAAGGTATGTTCAAATGACATGTCACACACATATTCACACTTAACAGCATATGAACATATGTAATAGAAAGACCACTAGACGATCACACACACAACGACATTAACTCTGGTAAGATAATCATATATAAATAGACAATACAACAAACGCTCATTTTATGACACGACAACACAACACTGCCTCTAGATCTTCTCTGGTGATTCTCCTGATAGTTTTGGTAATGTTCTCTTTTAGTTGGTCTACACTGTGAGGATTATTTGCATAAACGTTTTGTTTTAAAGTCCCCCAAAGATAAAAATCACATCATGACAAGTCCGAGGAACGTGGTGGCCATAATCCTTTGCTTATTGTTCTCTCGTCCATAAACAGGGCATAAACTCATGTAAAAATGTGAGATATGTGGCATGTAGGGCCATATTGTTGGAAAAATAATTACATTTTGTCTTGTGGTGTCAGTTGGTCGATAAGAGAAAGAGAGATCGGGCTACTTTTAAGTGGTTCGCTTATTCTGAATAGAAAATGATTAGAAAAAAATTAGAGAGATCGGGATACTTTGAAGTGAGCCATCCTGTAACTGTGGTCAAGTTGTTAAAGACACAGACTGACGACCTAGGTGTGCCGTTCGAATCCAGTTCATTCTACAAAAAAACACTTTCACTTCGAATATTGGTAACCTTCTTGCAGGCCCCTCCATAAGTACCTGGCGTCTTTTTAGATAGAATTCTGGCTAGAAAAAATATCGGGAAACCAATGCCAATGATAGAATCTTCGGATTCATATGATTTGCTGATAATGTTGTATACAGGGTTGCGGAGTCAGATAGTGAAAGTCCGACTCCGACTCTGACTCTGACTCTGACTCCTTGAATTCCTAAAATGCCGACTCCGACTCCTTTGATATCTTAGACTCCAACTCCGACACCCGACTCCAACTCCAACTCCCGGCTCCAACTCCCAATTCCTTCACCCCTATGTGGAAATCTATTCTGCAGGTTCATATACCAGCCTCCCACACCTATTCAACAAACATTTTATAAATACTTTTCATGTATATTATTTTTTATGCTTAACATTCACTTGTATGATAAATATACTCACATATACACTCTATCAGCTCTATTCATTTATTTGTTTAACGTTAACACCAAACACATTATCTCCTAACGAGGAATATCATCATTTGGACGAAAAAGGCTAGTTTTTGGGACCATGTCTAGGAAGGATTAGCAAGATGTCAGTTTATGTTACATTTAAACTTCTGTATATGAATACGACCAGGAAAGCAGGCAACAGGAAGAGAATTCCAAAGTCTAGCTGTTGAAGGGAAGAAACTATTAGAATAGAAAGCTTTTTGGCATTTAGGGACCTCAACAGTGAAAGGGTGAGATCTTATTGCTAAACGGGTTTGTCGGGGATATGTATGGGGTACATATGCAATGAGTTCATCAGAACACATTCCATTAAAACATTCACAGAGATGCAACATTGTGACGATGGGACAAGAAGTGGAGATTAGTTAAAAAAGTGGGACAGATTAGATTGACAAATCTTTTTTGGACCCTATCCAAGAGGGAGAGACTAGTGGTAGATGCACCAGCCCAGATGTGGCAACAATACTCCATGCGTGGGCGAATGGTGGCCTTGTAAAGGTACAGGATACTCTCAGGTGTGAGTAGTCTTCTAATTAGATAGAGGGAACCCACCCTCTTTGCAGCAGTCTTTGCAATGTCCTCTATGTATTTGCTCCAGTTCATATTGCTTACAAAGTAAAATATGGTAAAATAGTCCCAAAAAAGGAGTTTAATAGTAGAATTCTCAGGTAGAGTGTTTTCATCGATATAGGCTGTTTGAGAGGTGTCTTCTAATTGTTAAAGGAGAGCAGCTTAGTTTTACTAGCATTAAATATTACTATCCATTTGCGTCCCCATTCAACTATGGTCTGGAGGTCATTTTCTAATGATTTTGCCATTGTTTTTGATTTATGTACATCTGTTCTCTAATGCATGTTATAGAGCATTGTAGCATCAGCAAATATACCCATCTCGAACACAATATTATCAAGGAGGTCGTTTTTGAATATCAGGAATAATAATGGTCCAGGAATCGACCCCTATTATTAGTATCAATGTTATGCTGCTTGTATGTATGTCCATCAATGACAACCTGTACACTTCCATTGTCTAAGATGGATCTAATTATATTTAGTATATGTCCAGTTATAATGTATGGTTTAATTTTCATTTAGCAGCCCTTTGTGCCAGACTTTGTCGAAGGGCTTGGATGTATCAAGGGCTACAGCTGTGGCTCCACCCGCTTTATCCAGTACATGGTAAATGCATTCACAGATGAATGTTAAAATATATGCAGTAGAACGATATTGCCTGAATCCATACTGTTTGTCAGAGAAAAGATTTGCTTTTGCGAGGTGGTGAACTAGTGCTTGATAAATTAAGGTCTCAAAGATTTTAGTGAAAAGGGAAAGAGATAAATGGGGCGATAATTGAGAGGGTCTGTTCTTTCATCAGATATTGGTACCACAGAGGCTATCTTCCAGCTATTAGGGAAGCAAGATTTAGTAAGGCATTTATTGTAGAGCTTCGAAAGTATGGGGGTTAGCTCGACTGAACATTTCTTAAGTAGTGTAACAGAGATGAAATTAGGCCCACACACTTTTCAGGTGGCTAAGTTTTTTATGATATTGCAGACATGAGAAAGGGTGATTTTTACATTATCTAATGTGGCTTTAGTCCGCATAGGGAAATTTGGGAGGGAGTTGTTTGTTGGGTATAAGGTAGAGTTAGAGGCAATCGCCGGGCAAGCAGTTCTGCCTTCTCCCTTACCGTGCATGCAACCTTCTGGTTGTTGTTCAGTGGAGGAATTACTGATTGTCCTTTATTCTAGTATAGATTTTTCAGAAATCACGAGTTCCTATCTTTTGGGATTCTATGCGTTCCCTGATTATTTCAGCATGCTTTCTTTTAGCTGTCACTATTTCTCTCTGACAATGATTTCTAGCATCTACGAATTTTACCTATTTGTATTTGACTTATGACGTACAAACTGGCGGAATGCATGGATGAAGATATTGAGTATCTTACTTTAAAGTTTTTCTCTATTCTTCATAAATAAGTGCAGGATTAGAGATAGATTCCCCTCTAACATTTACAAGAAATTTTATCTTTTAAGTACTGTGAGAAAACCAATCTGCTCTAACAACTACTTTGTTTTAAAATAAATGAATAGGATATGAATAATTATTTGAATATGTAGGAGAATATAAAGCAAAGAAAACAAAAGAAATGGTGAGACTAGATCTACATAAAGAAGTTCCACACAACACCGATATATAGATGCCCTTAACTTGGTGTTCTTCGAGTGACCCATGTTGGTCTAGCTAAAAGACAAATGTCTCCACGTGAAATGAATTGGGGTGCAAAGATTAGCGTTTATTTGAGAGCAGGAAGAGGAAGGGAGGGAGGATTTGCCTTAAGAGCCAAATGTGTGCTTTGATTTTAATACTTCTTTCTTTTTCTTATTTTATTTAATTTAAACGGTATAATTTTCGATTTCTGTAGTAATAATTTAAAACATACAAACCCATTTATCAAAGAGGATGAATACTAGAAAAGAGATGCGTATTTCCAATTTTTCTATTGTGTTTATACATATATTGCATACTATATGATTAATATATTACAAACAAATGACATACGAGAAAAATCTGGGAAAATAGTTTCAAGTGGGTAGATAGCACGGAATATAGAAATGGAAATAAAATAATACAATAAAATAAAGTAATTTTTTAATAATATCTATTTTAAAGGCAGATTGAGGGATGGTTAAAATTTTAAATAGATTTAAAGCTTTTTTTTTAAATGCAAGTCCATCTTACAAAATTTTATTATCATATTTTAATGTATAACATGGGGAGTAGACTTGCCAGTTAAAATCAATTCAGATAAAAATGGGTGTTTGGAAATGTGGTTTAAAATACACTATAAATACATCTAAAAACACAAACTAAGTTTATAGAATAAGTTAAAATAACAAAGGGATAAAAAAAATTACAATTAAATTTTATTATGCTTTCAATTCAAAAAGGACTATAATATTTCGGGATAGGGAAACCTCTTTAGGCCATGGCATTTCGAAGCCAAACGTTTCTCTTCAGAAGAGGGGAGTATAGACACACATTATACAGAAAAGAAATTTTTAAAAAGATTATATTGCCTTTCTGGAAAGCGGATCAAAGGCAAAACATGAAACTGTACTGAGACTAAAACCGATTCTAGGACTGCCAACAATCACTGTAAAAGAGTAATAAAGAATGCGAAAGAGTTGTATGCTCAGGCCGTTAAGTCCAAAGTAGCTAAGCAGCGACTTGGTTACCACCAATTTTGGCAAATAGCAAACAGGATCCTGAACAGAATCATGTGCTCTATCCCAACCATCATCAATGGACCTGAGGTAATCTCGTCAGCATCAAACAAAGTCAAACTCTTTGCCAAGAACTTTGCAACTAATAATACCCTATGCGACTAAGGCCGTCAACCCCTCGTATTTCCTCTTTTATCAGAAATCACGCTATGCGGCACACAAATATCAGTGCATGATGTTGCCAAGCTAATCAAAAACCTTGATTCCAATAAAGCAACTGACCCCGATTGCATTTCAGTTATAGTGCTGAACAAGCTTCAACCAGAACTAATTCCCATAATTACAAAGCTGTTTAAGCGTTCTCTTAAAGAGAATTGCTTCCCAACACCCTGGAAAACCACATCAGAGTGCCCTGTATTTATAAATTCAGGTGATCGGTCATCTTCCTCTTAATACAGACCAATAAACGCGTGGGTTCGCGAACAATCTCAGTGAGGTCATAAGCAATGGCAAAATCATGACAGAACCTCCCCTCATCGTCCGTCTTATTTGAGTGGGTCAGCCATGCCACGTCATGGATCTTGAAGTCACCACAGATGTGGATATTAGCCAAGGGATGTGCAGACAGGATGTGGTCTATTTTCTCAGATATGCTCATAAAGATAGTAACTCCGCTGTTGTAGGGCCGATAGAGGGCAAATATAAATGCAGTGGTGTAAGCAAGTGCAACCCGTAAGCCCATATAAGGTAAATTAGGATCTTCTCTAGAGATATCCCTGCCACATGGGAAACCATCTTTAATGTAGGCACATATTCCATGCCCATGGCGATCTTGGGGGTCAGATTTAGATGTTAAGTTAGAGTATCCGTTAATCATGAACTCATCTAGGGAAGTGGTTGGCCCTATTCCAGTTTCGCTTAGAAAGAATATGTCCGGTTTCGTCTCCTGTAATTGGGTTTCAACCTCTGGAAGGTTGGAACGTAGACCCCTGATGTTGGAGAAGGAGACATGGTAGTAGGGGTCTACGTTGGAAGATGGAATTCTAGGTTTATTCGAGTTTTTTTCTGGAGATGTTTCATGTTGAGGTTTTGGGATTTGTGGAACAGGTCGGCATACTTGGTTAGAGCAACGCAGAGAGGGAAAGTAAGAGAGAAAAAGACAGGAATTTTTTTTTTGATGGACAGAAATCAGAAGCTCACAGTATTAATGTCAGAGTCACTCAGGGGCCCATCTCTCTTACTGATCTACATCAATGGTCTTCTAAATCACATCCTAAGATCATCCGAAGACATTTATGCTGATGACACTACCATCTATATCAACACATCAAAGGTCATAAATGACCAAGTTCTCTGTGATTCTCTCCTCTCTGATCTGGAGCATGTGGTGCAATGGGGAGTGGCTGGTTAATTTTCCTGCATCTAGAACCAAGCTTCTGTCTTTATATCATCAACGCTCTGATGTCCTATCTGGTATCAATTGAAATGAATGGCTCTCGTCTTGGGGAAGCTCCATGTTTTGACAAGCTTGTGGGCTGGAAAAATGGTGGATCCCTCTCGTGCTCCAGTAGGTATCTCACTACTGATGCAATTCTCTACCTAAGTAAGAGTCAGATACATCAACAGATAGAGTCTGTTGCCACATCTGGGCTACTGGAAAACTCTTATCATACTTGGACAAAGTACAAAATAGACTTCGTAACCTGGTGGGGGTGCCCTTTTCTCTTCCCTGCAACCTCTTTCCAACAGAAGAGACGTTACGAGCCTGTCTTTACTTTATCACTATTTTCATGGCAGGTGCCTGTCTGAGCTTCAATCTATGGTCCATCCTTGCCAAACTTTCATGAAAAACACTCGTCTATCTGAAACCACTATCAATAATTTCCCCCACTCTTTTTCTGTTCCTAATCCTAAACGTAGATTCCATGAACAAAGCTTCTTTCTTAGAACTGCACGTCTGTAGAACACTCTTCCATTTTCCTGGTTTCCAGCGGACTACAATTTGATCATATTCAAGTCCAACATACACAAATTCTTGATGAGCCATCTCCTTAAGTAATCCAATTTATCAAATTTCCGCTACTAATGATTATTAGGATATTGTGTCATTGACTTGTGTACACTCATTAACCATTATCCTCGAGTGACCTTTGGGCCTTGATAAGTGGTGTTTTCTATGTAAAAATAAAGGAAAAAAGCTATAAAGGGCTATAGTGCCATGGGTTGCTTCTTATTGATTTATGCCCTTTATTTTTTTGGGTGGGGGAGATAAGATTGTAATTCCGGAATGATCCCGGACTAATCCCATTGCCAAATTCCATTTGATTCAGGAACTGGATAACTTTCAGATTACATATATGCTAACATGATTGGACTGCGCCACTCCTGTCGGACAGGTTTGAGGGTACTAGTTTGACAGTTGCTGGTTGCTGTTTCCAACTGACATTACAGGAGCCCTAATTCTTGGATAGCGTTTAGAGCGGCTGTTCTGTCATCAGTTGTGTAATATCGGGATATTTGTAGTGCCATGTCGCGCATGGAAAGGCACCCTGCACTCTGTTGGGCATTCCCGAGGCCATATTCCTGTGGATGAGAAGCCGGCTTATCGTCTACTCATGTTGCATGATGATGGTACCTATACACATGCGTTTTGCCTAGCACCTCAATCTAGATCTGAAACTACTAAATAGAATGAAATGATAGCTCAATCCAAAATAAAAATGTTCAAACCAGACACACATTCACGCCTCTTCCCTTGGGGTTTGCATTTACACATATACAAGGACTTAGAACAAACTTAGATGATGTAGAATCATTTCTCCTTGCAAACTCCGCGAATATCCTAGCACTAAGTGAAACTAACTTGTACTTCTCCATCCCCTCTTACATCTTCAGCATGTTTGGTTATGTTCCACTTCGTCGCACGGACTTTAACAGGTACGGACTTAGAGTCTATATTTGTAACACCCTCCCCATGTCTAGGGAATCTAAACTAGAATTAGGTGACCAGACCTTCATGTGCTTTAAACTAAATTTCCAACATAGCGTTAGCTACTTGTATTTTCTTTATTGCTCTCCATCAACCCAAGACTGTACTATAATCAATCATGTCTCTGACAGCATGGATGTAGCACTCTCCCTTGACACTAGCGCCCAAATACATGTATTTAGTGACTCTAACGCCCAACACAGAAATTTGCTTGACTTCTCTAACTTCACTGACATAGCTAGTAGCATCATGCATAACTTTGCTATATCCCATTCCTTCACACAGACAGTAACATTCCCGACCTGTCTCCCAGATCGCCAGAAAGAGCTAGCCTCACTTCTGGAGCTATTTCTGTCAAGAGATCCTGGGGATTGTGCAATAAATGCTGATTGCCCACTTAGGAATGCTGATCATGCTGTGATAATGATAGAATCGCTCTAAACTCTCGACCCCAAGTTGAAGAGCCATTGCTCAAAACGAAAACGTACATAAGGCTGACTGGGATGTCATTAGAGATCGCATCAGAGTTGCCCCATTGGGAAATATCGTTTCTCTTCCTGCAGAACAATGCGCAAATGAGACTACTGAATGGTTCAAAGCAGCAATTGAAGCACATGTTCCTACACGGAAGTTCTATAGCAAACCCAATTTTTCCCAATCGTTTACTACTGCTTGTACAGCTGCCATTGCTCAGAGGCAACATGCATACCGTAGATTTATTCAGCATAAGTCCTGTACAAACAGACAAAATTAAATAGAAGCTAGAAGTAATTGTAAGAAAAAAGTAGTAACAGCTAAGAATGAATATATTGAAACCACCAGGAAATGCATTGAAGCGCAGAAATTGGGAACTCATGATTTCTGGAAAATCTACAATAGTGTAGTAAATAATGGGTAATCAATATTAATTATATTAATATAAATCCTTTCCTACTATTTTTAATAGAATTTAAAATATGAGATTTCCAAAACCACACTGTTCACCTCCATTTTTGTCTCGATTAATAAAACATTAAGCTATTCTTTTAAAAGTTTTTTGAACCCAATATTTTTTTCGCTTAAATAAGATTTAGGACGATTTTCTATGAGAATTGCAAAAATATTATCATATAAGTATTTGAATTTCAAATAATTCCGACTTTTTATATCACTCTATAGATTTGCGCAGCAAAATTAAAAAAAAAACAACAAAATTTAATTATAGCTTAAAATTAAGTACGGAGGCCTGGATAGGCCAAAATAAATTATATTTAGCCAGATATATTTAACGTTTGATTTGACGATTAAGTTAAGAGTGTAATTCGTTTTCCATTATATATATATATATATATATATATATATATATATATATATATATATATATATATATATATATATATATATATATTTATATATATATATATATAAGCAACGATGATGATAGCCAGTACCAGGTGGGTGGCCATTTTGAGAATGCTAAGCATCGTATGTGTTGAAAATAACTCCTGCATCTAGTATCACAGTTGGTCCACCATAGGTGAATTAAGAAGAAACTGATGAAAGAAATTATCGTATTTTTAGCAAAATGCGCAATTATTTACGATTTTTTTTCTTTTTTGGTATCGATTCTTCAAAGCATTTATTATTTACTATTTTGTGGTATATTGGCTATATTGGGCTCACTAAAAAAATTATTAATTTATTTTTCAAATATTTAAAAGTAGTGGCTTTCGCAAAAATTATGAATATATATATATATATATATATATATATATATATATATATATATATATATATATATATACTAGCAAAAGTACCCGTCGTTGACTGGATTCAAAAACAGCCTACAGAAAATGGACTCTGGATTATGAAAGTATGATAGGTTATGAAAAGGAAGAGTTGTAAAGAGATAGCTTCGAATTTGGGGGTATCAAAACCAAAGCAAAATATGATGAAAGTAAAAATAAAATAGATAAACCCCCTAATTTATTATACCATACCTGTTCACACTGAAACACTTATCACAATATTCTGTGGATCTATATTAAAAAAACCTTGTTAAACTTTGTGACATATTTCCATTCTATGGAGGTCAGGCTCGAACGAACACCCCATAATTTTATTATTCCATATTTCTTCAAACTGAAACATAATTATCAAAGTATACTTACACAGATAGATATGAAACGTCTTTATTTTCCATTCTATGGAGGCCAGGCGTGAACGCAGACACCACAATTTTATTATACCATCCCTATTTAAGTTGAAAGATACTTATCAAAGTATTGTTATGTACATCTATTTAAATAAACACTTGTAAACGTTTTTTTTTTAATTTTTAAATTTTTTATTTCCATACTTTGTGAACTAGGCGCGAACTCAGACCCCACAATTTTAATGAACCACCGTCCTGCCAGATCAAACATATCCATTCCTGTGTCTCGATACATCTTCTATCATTATATGTGATCCGTTTTCTATAATAGTCAACAATATAGAAGCCTATTTATATATATATATATATATATATATATATATATATATATATATATATATATATATATATATACTTGTACTTTTTTGTAGAAAAAGAAATCCCATACAGTGCTCTATTATTTGGGAAAAAACCTTTCTCGAAATAAGAGCAATATATTTTTTTGTATAATATATACAGGAATTTACATCGGTAGTCGGTACCGACGGTTTCAAGCCCGGTAGTTGAGGACTGCTCTTAATGTCCGCCTCAGGCTCTCTTCAGCCGACTCTCATCTGTCTTTAACCGGAACCCGAACTCTATATATGCACACCATAATTTTTATTTATTTATTTATTTATTTTTTCTTTTATTTTTTGTAATTTTTTTTTTATGTTACTTTAATAAGGGTAATAAATTTGAAGCAATAAATTAAAAAGTATGGGATGATGCCTTCTATATTATTATTTTTCTTTAAGCATCCCCCCCTATCATTCAGTTTAAGTCTCGTTTAAAAGCGTTTTAAAGGTTCATTTTGAAGTTATGTCTAATCTCGTTTAAAAATAGGGTAATAAAATTTAGATTGAATTACACCTAGGAAGTGCCCAGGGGATGGTATGTACTAATATTTAAGTATCGCTTTGCGTTTAAAAACGTTTAAGATTTATTTTAAATTAATCTCTAGTTTCGTTTTAATTACGGTAATAATATTTAGTTAAAATAGACTTAAAATGTGTAAGAATATGGCATATGTTTATATTTAAGTATCGTTTCACGTTTAAAATTATTTAAAACGTTATTTTAAAATTATATGTAATTTCGTTTTAAAAACGGTGATAAATCTTAAATTGAAATAGGTCTAAACGGTGTAAAAAATTGGCGTTTTTATATTTAAGTATATTAAGTATTACATGATCTTGCTCTATTTAAAAATACGTTTTAAAACATTTAAAATTTTAAACTTAAAAATTCTCTCTATATCTCGTTTAAAATGGATGATAAGATCTACAATAATATAAAGTAAAATATTTTGGCATGTATCTATAACTAACCCCTCCCCTTTTTTTTTACATTCTCAAAATGGCCACCCACCTGGTACTGGCTATCATCATCGTTGCTTTTATATATATATATATATATATATATATATATATATATATATATATATATATATATATATATATATATATATTAATCGTCAAATCAAACGTTAAATGTATCTGGCTAAATATAGTTTATTTTGGCCTATCCAGGCCCCCGTACTTAATTTTAAGCTATAATTAAATTTTGTTGTTTTTTTTAATTTTGCTGCGCAAATCTATAGAGTGATATAAAAAGTCGGAATTATTTGAAATTCAAATACTTATATGATAATATTTTTGCAATTCTCATAGAAAATCATCCTAAATCTTATTTAAGCGAAAAAAATATTGGGTTCAAAAAACTTTTAAAAGAATAGCTTAATGTTTTATTAATCGAGACAAAAATGGAGGTGAACAGTGTGGTTTCGGAAATCTCATATTTGAAATTCTATTAAAAATAGTAGGAAAGGATTTTTATTATTTTGCTTTTCATATGATAAAATTCAGGCTTTTATTTTTCTGGAAAAAAGAGTTGCTCAAGAATAATGGATTTTAATATATTTTGATTCGTGGGTTTGTATTACTGTACACATAGATTCGAAAAAGTTGTAAAAAAAACAAATATATAATAAATAAATGTTATCAAAGGCAAGATAAGTTACTTTTCTACCAAACTGGATATATTTTTCGTGTTTTTATTCAATGTAACATGTTTATTTAGCTCGGAAAACATGCAGTATTTACCGATGTATTGGAAAATTCAAAATGGCGCCCGACACTCTCTTTAACACGGTAAGTTCAGGAAAAGATGTTATAAATAATAAACTAGACAAAATACTGTTAGAAATTCGATCATTATATGTTACCGTTACATACGTTGACATATATTCGGTGCTTTTTAAATAGTATTTTATCTACTTTATTATTTATAACACGTTTTCCCAAACTTACTATGTTAAAGAGAGTGTCAGGCGCCATTTTGAATTTTCCAATACATCGGTAAACACTGCATGTTTTTCGAGCTGAATAAACATGTTACATTGAATAAAAACAAAAAAATCCAGTTTGGTAGAAAAGTAACTTATCTTGCCTTTGATAATATTTATTTGTTATATATTTGTTTTTTTGACAACTTTTTCGAATCTATGTGTACAGTAATACAAACCCTGATTCGCTTAAAAAACAATTACTTGTTTATTTTTTTAGATTTTTATTTATTTATTTATTTTTTTTTTTTTTCCGTGCATAAAAACATATTTTTTCGAATTTAACTGATTTTATTAACACGGACTTTGGAGCCCTTTTCCCCTTGAATTATTATTATTTTTTTTATTTCTTAACATCCCCAATACTTTATTGTTTATTTAAAAAAAAAAAAAATTAAATAAAAAGTCATGCATGTTTTTTCAATACTCTAAACTTTAACTTTAGGAAACGTGTATTTTGGTTTACAACAAATTTATACATTTCACTGAATTAAACAAAAAAGCAAAAACAAAACAAACTACGGATTCATTATATTTTGTGATTGCTAATTAGTAAATATCGGAAATTGTATTAGAATTAGTAGATTTCTGTAATTTTCTGAATTTTTAATGAAGCTTAAGTATTTTAGATACCGGCTATTCATTTTGCACGTACCTACGAATAATACATTCCGTTCTGAAATTATTAACGACATAAAATTATGTAACAAGAATTTTTTTGATAATATTATATCCATACACCGTATGCTGGTTCACTTAATGCGAATTATTTTATTAATCATACCATGTCAAATATCAGAGAAATATTTTGATAGTTTTGTAAATTACTGCGTGTACTTACTACTGATACAGAATTGATTGGGTTTATTTTTATTAATACAATCGTTACTAACAAGGGGAAATAACTCATACAAATAATATACTGGATTATTCCCCTTGAGTAAGTAAATTTTACTAAATAATTTACGTTTTCTAATTGATCTAGTTTTGTATTGTCTACCCACATGTATCATGTCCTTCGGGACAAGATCAAAGTGTAGTATCTGTTCTTCAGATGCTACACTTCTATTTCTTGTTCTCTTTCGGTGGAGGAGAAATCCTTCACGACTGAGACTATTTTTATTTTTGTACCTTTTTTTTTTTTTTTTTTTACACAGTGATCACCACTTATCAAGGCCCGGAAGCCACTCAGGGATAAGGGTTATTGCAAGTACATTACGTTAGTGTGGATATTTGATAAGTGTTTACTTAAGGGGGCGGTTCATTAGGAATTTGTTAACATTAGACTTGAAGACATCCAAGTTGTAGTCCGGAGGGAACCAGGCAGACGAAACAGAGTTCCACAGGCGTGCAGTTCTAAGAAAGAAGCTTTGTTCATGGAATCCGCGTTTTGATTTAGGCACAGATATAGAGTGGCGGAAATTTTTCACAGTGGATTCAGCTAGACGGGTGTTTTTCGTGAAAGATTGGCGAGGGGGGACCAGGGATTGGAGTTCAGGCGAGCACCTGCCATGAAAATAACGATAAAACAAGGATAGGCTCGCAACGTCTCTTCTGTGGGAGAGGGGTTGCAGGGTAGAGAAAAGGGCATCCCCCACTAAACCACGAAGTCTATTTTGTACTCTGTCAAGACATGATAGGCTGTTTTTGGCAGCTCCTGCCCAGGTATGGCAACAGTATTCCATCCTTGGCCGTACTTGGCTTTTATATAGATAGAGAATTGCATCAGTAGTGAGATATCTTCTGGAGCGGTAGAAGGATCCCACCATCTTTCCAGCGACCTTGGCAACAGACTTGATGTACGTGTTCCATTTCAGATCAGGAGTAAAGGTCAAACCCGGAAGCTTGTCAAAACACGGGGCCTCACCCAGACGAGAGCCATCCATCACAATTGATGCCAGCTGGGGATCAGAGCGTTGATGATGTAAGGATAGGAGTTTGGTTTTGGATGCATTAAAGGTAACTAGCCACATCTTCCCCCACTGAACTACGCGCTCGAGATCAGAGGAGATAGAATCAGAGAGAACTTCGTCATTTACAGCCTTTGATGTGTTGCCGTAGATGGTCGTGTCATCAGCATAGATGTCAACGAATGATTTAAGTATGTGTTTAGGGAGGTTATTGATGTAGATCAGGAAGAGAGTTGGGCCCAGGATTGACCCCTGAGGGACTCCAGGATTTATATTGCAGGCCTCCGATTTTTGTCCATCTACCACTACTCTTATGAGCCTATCGGAGAGAAATGATTTAATGATTGAGAAAACATTTTCAGTTATACCGTAGCTTGAAATCTTGTGAAGTAGACCCTTATGCCATACCTTGTCGAAGGCCTTTGATATGTCAAGAGCAATTGCCCTAGAAAGGAAGCCTTTGTCAAGAGATTCACTAATCCTGTGGGATATAACCGTCAGCACATCTGCGGTAGATCTTGCAGAGCGGAAACCATATTGTGTGTCACTAAGGAGGTTATTCCTGCTGAGGTGGTTGACTATTTCTCTATTTAATATTGATTCCAGCAACTTACTCATAACACAGAGGAGACTTATTGGTCTGTACTGAGAGGGAGATGACTTATCACCTGAATTCTTAAATACAGCGCAAACTGATGAGGTCTTCCAGGGGATCGGAAAGCACTTCTCCTTAAGGCAGCGCTTAAATAGTTTCGTAAGTATGGGAGCAAGTTCTGGTTGAAGCTTTTTTAACACTATAATTGGGATGCCATCAGGGCTAGTTGCTTTACTGGAATCTAGGTTTTTTATTAGCTTGCACGGATATTTGTATGTTACCTAGCTTGTTCTGTGTTATAGGAGGAAATATTTCTCCACGTTAAAAAACGACCCTGGTGTCTAACTCTGTCCCGTGCGGAGGCATAGTAAATAGGTACCCACATGTATCATGTTTTGCAATAAATTAACTTTTCATATTTTCTTAACTCTGCCAAGACAGTATAAGCCGCTAGAAGAAGTTCATCCTGACTTGGCAGAGTTCAAAACAGACTTCATAGTGGAGGATGCCCTTTTCTCTCTCCCTGCAACCTTTTCCCCACAGATGAGTCGTTGCAAGCCAGTCTATACTTTCATAGTAAGTGCTCGTCTGAGCTCCAATCTATTGTCCATCCTGGCCTGACTTTCACGATAAACACTCCTCTAGCTGAAACCACTATCAATAATTCCCCCCACTCTTTATTAGTGCTTAAACCTAAACATAGATTCCACGAACAAAGCTCCTTTCTTAAAATGCACACCTTTGGAACTCTGCTCCGTTTTTCTGCTTTCCAACTGACTACAATATGATCGTATTCAAGTCCAACATGAAGAAGTTCTTGATGAGTTGTCTTCTTAAGTAATCCAATTTACCAAATTTCCAATATTAACGATTACTACGATATTGTCCGATTAACTACTGTACAATCATAAACCTTTTTCCTCGAGTGGCATTTGAGCTTTGATAAATGGCGACTTCTTTGTAGAAAAAGAAAGACTATGAAAGGACTGAAGATCCGTTACAATTAATACCTCTACACCGTGTGCAAATTACTAAAAAAAAAAATAAATAAATTCTGCTCTTTTCTCAATTCAGCTTAAAATATACCTCTGAAAATAAATATAAACAAAAGTCAATTTATTTCAAATTTAGAAGTGGGGATCAGTTTCGTATATAAATTTAACGAAATCTGACCATGCAGTAACACCATAGATGATACTGTATTTAACGACATGCAACTATTTATTATTATTTTTTTTTTACTGTGATCTCGTTCATGTCATTAAATTATGGGATATTAATTGTCTACGAATAGGGAAGTTTTCTTTGTGTGTGCTTTTGAATATTGCCAACTAGACTTGTGTTAGTGATAGATTAAAACGGACAATATATATATATATATGTATATATATATATACACACACACTGTGTATATATATGTATATATATACATATATATATTATATATATGTATATATATACACATATATATATAATATATATATATATACATATATATATACATATATTTATATATAATATATATATACACACACACACACATATATATATATATATATATATATATATATATATATATATATATATATATATATACATACAGGGTGGCCGCAAAGTCTGGCTACATAATCTACAGGATGCTTCCACAAAGTCTGGCTTCCTAATGTAGCCAGACATATATATATATATATGTATATATATATATATATATATATATATATATATATATATATATATATATATATATATATATATATATGTATATATATATATGTATATGTATATGTATATGTATATATACATATATATATATATATGTATATATATATATAAACTGTAGTGATTCAATGAATTTCAAAAAACCTTTTTTGAAGTCAAATGTTTGAGTTCCATATCAAAGATTTTTATTATTCTAAGCAAGACAAAGAATACTTTAGAAATTAAATCTCCTTAACCTATGGGGTATCGATGTCTACCATCTCTTCAGCGGAGAAAATATTAGCAATTATTTATAAAGGTATGCACCCTATTTGCTAAAATCAGTGCAACATGGAAAGTCAAAGTCAAAATAATTAATTAATCAGATTAGGTTAAGGAGATTAAATTTCTAAAGTGTGCTTTGTCTTGCTTAGCATAATAAAAAATCTTTGATATGAAACTCAAATACTCCATTTCAAAAAGGTTTTTTGAAATTCATTGAATCACTACACTTAATTTATTTGCTCTATCTTGCATATCGAGCAATACTTATTTAGATGAGATAATACTTATAGAATATTACTGTCAGTAATATTTTATAAATCTTATAATCACATGTTTCCATACCAACAGAGTGTTAAATAAAATTATTCTGAAGTATAATCACATTTTTCTTTACCATATTCCCTCTGCTTAACTTATTTTGTTTTCAAGTAAGATCTTTGACTTACTTGTTGTTTCATCAAATACTTCTGCATGCAAAATCCGATCCCGCATTTTGCTAATTCCTACCCTCTGATAAGAAGGAGAGTATTTCTTCGAAACTCCGCGGATTAAGGACTATCCATTTATCTAGTGTTTCCTTTTCAGATTAAATACGTTTTTAACTCATTTCAAAGTGTTTTTTTAACATATTTTATTAACTGCTTGCTCATATTATAAGCTCTATTTCCTATTTGGTTTTATCGAGCTTTTATATCTGGCTGAGATAATTTTATAAATATTAATTCTTTAAAATATTAATTCTTTAATATTTATAATTTACTTTAATTTTACCATCTTGGATCATTTTGGTAAATTCAATTGTAATGTTCATTATATATATATATATATATATATATATATATATATATATATATATATATATATATATATATATATATATATATATATATACTCGGGTTTTTTTATATTCAAAAGTAATGGACTAATGAATTCAACGAAGTTGTTAGATAGTGCTCAATAAAAAGAGCTGATAATATTTGTTTATTGTTATAAAAACATGCTCACATCCCGCTGCTACAAAAAGCCACTTGTTTCAATCAAACAACAGATATCATCAGGCAGCGACTTGACTATTCAAAAGTTCAATGAATAATGGATTTTTATTTTAGGTAGGAACTCTTTAAAAGTTGGAGTTAAAAAACTTAAAACACAGAACTTTAATTATAAAATGTAAAGAGGGAGGGGCAATTTAAATAAAGTGAAAAGATTACAATGGAGAGAGAGTGATTGAGAAGACAAAAAAAGGAATAGAGAAAGAAATAGAGAAAGAAAATAGAGAGAATATATATATATATATATATATATATATATAATATGTAGAAGAAAAGAAAAAAGATATAAATGGTTATTATAAAGAGAATAAGGACTAGAAGGGAAAGGAAAGGAAAGAATGATTAGATCTAGTTAAAGAGAGAAAGAGAGAAAGTAAGAATTTGACAGTATATAGAAAAAGGAAAAAGAAAAAGATCTGCGTGTCAACCAATTTATGAACAATTATACAATTCAGTAATGAAACATATTATTACAAATACAAACAGAAGATACAATCCAAGCGTCAGAAATGAACATGTCAAAAAAGACAGCGAATGTATCCAGCCAGCATATTTATCTTCTCACATACGTCCACGAGTAATATCAACGCAGTTCAAACATACGTCTACAATTAATTAGGCCCTTTATGCTCAATGATATAAGTTTAAAGTTTTCGCGTTTTTATTAGATAAATATATAAATAAAAGAAAAAAATATAATGATAAAACAATATTAAAATTATTATTATTAATAATAATAATAGTAATAATAAACATAATAGTAATGATAATAATAATAATAATAATAATAATAATAATAACAGAATAAAATTAATATTTATTATCTTTTTAATATAACATATTTAGCCATACGAGGGGATTAAATAAATTAAATAGGGCCAATAATTATAAATAAAAATCTACTAATATTTATGTATATAAAAAGAATACAATACATATATGTATATATACACATACACACACACATATATATATATGTATATACAGACACATACACATATATACACATATATATACATGCACATAGGTAAAGGTGTAACTATACTATTAAGTTGAAAGTTTAAGCTATTTAAGTATAGATATAAAGTCATATTAAATCACAAATTAATACATTCAAGACCAGATTACTAGTAACACAGATACAAGTACACTTATCTATAAATATATAAATATATTCAGGCAAAAGAAGTAATTAAATCAACGAAATACTCAAAAATAGCGACACACAGGTAGATAGTACCCAAATTAAAAATAATAAAATACATATGTATATACCCACAGAGAACCAACAGACATACAAATAAGCGTATATATATATATATATATATATATATATATATATATATATATATATAATTTTATGTATACACATACATACAAAAATACACAAATATATGCACACAATCATATACTAATATACAACAACGCACATACACATATATATACGCACACATAAATATGTATAATTTACATAAACTATATATATAGAAATACATAAGAATACAAATAATTTGGCAAGAGTACAGATAGATGCATACACACATAGAAACATACAAATGGAATGAATAAACATGGGAGGGTATACCAAATAATACAGAAATATATAAATCTAAGTACACACGGTCATAAAGTAAATACATAGACACATATATATATACATAGACACAGGTATATAAGATAGGGGAAGTAAAGAATGAAATCAGGCGAGGAGAAAGTATATTAATAGTATTATAATAAATTATAGAAATCAGTGACAATTTTAAATTTATTTAAATTTTATATCTAAACTAAATTACTTAAAAGATGTTTTTTATAATGTTTGCAATTAATTGAATTTTCGTACTTTTTATATAATAATTTATCTCTTTCTCTAAAAGTGAGTATAAATAATTTCTCATAAAGACATAGGTAGCAAGGCGAGTTTAAAGATGAACATGTTTTAGCTTTCTTTAAAATTTTCCAATTTACTATTGGGGAGTAACCTTGCTCTACTAGTTCATTGTAATATTTAGACAAGGAAGTTCTATTTTTGTACTCATTATTTTCAAAAGAGCACTTTGTGTATTTTTTGTATGTATGTGTATACATAAAATTATATATATATATATATATATATATATATATATATATATATATATATATATATGTATATATGCTTATTTGTATGTCTGTTGGTTCTCTGTGGGTATATACATATGTATTTTATTATTTTTAATTTGGGTACTATCTACCTGTGTGTCGCTATTTTTGAGTATTTCGTTGATTTAATTACTTCCTTTGCCTGAATATATTTATATATTTATAGGTAAGTGTACTTTATCTGTGTTACTAGTAATCTGGTCTTGAATGTATTAATTTGTGATTTAATATGACTTTATATCTATACTTAAATAGCTTAAACTTTCAACTTAATAGTATAGTTACACCTTTACCTATGTGCATGTATATATATGTGTATATATGTGTATGTGTCTGTATATACATATATATATGTGTGTGTGTATGTGTATATATACATATATGTATTGTATTCTTTTTATATACATAAATATTAGTAGATTTTTATTTATAATTATTGGCCCTATTTAATTTATTTAATCCCCTCGTATGGCTAAATATGTTATATTAAAAAGATAATAAATATTAATTTTATTCTGTTATTATTATTATTATTATTATTATTATTATTATTATTATTATTATCATTACTATTATGTTTATTATTACTATTATTATTAATAATAATAATAATTTTAATATTGTTTTATCATTATATTTTTTTCTTTTATTTATATATTTATCTAATAAAAACGCGAAAACTTTAAACTTATATCATTGAGCATAAAGGGCCTAATTAATTGTAGACGTATGTTTGAACTGCGTTGATATTACTCGTGGACGTATGTGAGAAGATAAATATGCTGGCTGGATACATTCGCTGTCTTTTTTGACATGTTCATTTCTGACGCTTGGATTGTATCTTCTGTTTGTATTTGTAATAATATGTTTCATTACTGAATTGTATAATTGTTCATAAATTGGTTGACACGCAGATCTTTTTCTTTTTCCTTTTTCTATATACTGTCAAATTCTTACTTTCTCTCTTTCTCTCTTTAACTAGATCTAATCATTCTTTCCTTTCCTTTCCTTTCCCTTCTAGTCCTTATTCTCTTTATAATAACCATTTATATCTTTTTTTCTTTTCTTCTACATATTATATATATATATATATTTTGTCTCTCTATTTTCTTTCTCTATTTCTTTCTCTATTCCTTTTTTTTTCTTCTCAATCACTCTCTCTCCATTGTAATCTTTTCACTTTATTTAAATTGCCCCTCCCTCTTTACATTTTATAATTAAAGTTCTGTGTTTTAAGTTTTTTTAACTCCAACTTTTAAAGAGTTCCTACCTAAAATAAAAATCCATTATTCATTGAACTTTTGAATAGTCAAGTCGCTGCCTGATGATATCTGTTGTTTGATTGAAACAAGTGGCTGTTTGTAGCAGCGGGATGTGAGCATGTTTATATAACAATAAACAAATATATATATATATATATATATATATATATATATTATTGCTTATATGGCTACGGACTTTACTTTTGTATAAGCAAGAGCGCCTGAAAATGTCTTTAGTTACTCACCGAAACATGCTCATAAATGTGCAGCGACATATACATGCTTATGTAAAACAAATAAAAAGTATATATATATATATATATATATATATATATATATATATATATATATATATATATATACACTTTTTGTTGCTATCAACTTATTTTTTGAAGTCTTGGTTTTCATTAAAACAGTATATGAATTCTCAATTATGAAATATGATAATTTTGTAGCTTACGTTTTCAGTAATCTATTTTTTGCTTAAATTTATAGGTATATGAGCGGTTACTGAATTATATAAACCCAGTGTAATTCGGAATATTACAAATTAGACTAATATATATATATATATATATATATATATATATATATATATATATATATATATTATACTACTTAGATTTTTAAGCCTTTTATATATAATCTCTTATATCTAGGCCAATAAGTCAATACATAAAAATCGTCATTTGCCATTTCTTAGAAAATGTTTGCAGTATTAAAAGTGTCCTTTTTCCCACAGAAAAAAAAAAAAACATTTTGGTTATGTTGGTTGGTTGTTTTTGTTTTACGGCATATCAACCCTTTTCGGGTTATTTAATGCCGAATCCAAAGATTTTGAAGAAAATTTTTTTTAATAGAATATATTTGTTGTTTTCACGTCGGTTTCTATTTAACCCATAGTTGGGACCCTACCAACAGGTACTACCACTCTGGGTCAGATTGGACCTGGGAGCAATGGTAATTAAAGGGTGGCTCCACACTCCCCAAAGCCCACAAGCTGGGGCCTCACCACTGGATATAGTTTCAGGTCATATCCAGGACTCCCGTTGAGGGACTTTTACCCTCTGCATGGGGTCAGTCGGCGTATTCTAATGCCCCACCGACAGGGCCCATTTTGGTTATATGTCCTTTACACGCTACCTGGTTAAGAGGCGGGTTATTATTACTGCCTACGTTATCGATTTGCATTAAATTCACTCACTAAGCAGATTCGTGATTCGAATTTCTCTGTATAGGAGTACATATCTTGTTTCATAGACACAGAGCATGCAGTACGATCCTATATTTCTTAATATCGCAATATCAATTACAAAACTAAATTATTCAGGATAAATAACTCTCAATTAAAGAGCGGGCACATTTCACATTATTTTTCCGTTTGAGTTTCATCCCCATGTCTATAATCATTCTATTGCAAAAACTACCAAAATTAATTCAAGACAAGTATCTTGAATTGATTTGGGTAGGTTGCTGATTAAACAAGGGAAATAATTAAAAATATTTCGCTGTATGCGTTATCTCCCCTAGACTGTCATTACTGTAAAACAGGAAAATAAAGTACTTTAATTTATAACACGAAATACAGAAATAATTTAACCGGTCATAAAATACTTTTAAATGCATTTTAATTTTAATTCAGTCATTTTTATGAACACTTATTTTTCCACGTGTACAAATATTTATTTCCTTTTGGAAATTAACTTTAGGCTTTAATCTTTCAAATGCAATCAAAAATTAGTCGGAGCCAAAAAATTATGATAAACCGGCTTTCAAATCTATGTCTCCATATATTTATTCCGCCATTTTTTGTACTGTTTTTTTTTTTTTTTTTTTTTTGTATTAATGTAAACTCTCTCTATCTCTGTTTTTAAATAAGATCGCATGCTACTACGAAATATAACGCAAAGCTCTTTGCAAATAAATTAACAGCACACGCTAAAATGGCGGTCATTTTTTATTTACTAACGACTATCCCGTGATTCTTGGTGAGAAATGCTAACTAATGATTTTTTTTTGTATTTGATTTTATTTCTACTTATTATTTTCATTGCAGTTGTGCAGCGTGCGCTAGGTGTATCAGAATTTTTGTAGGAATTTTTGACACCCCTAACACGAAACTGCGAATAAAATATAAAAATCTCGTAATTTCTCTGTTAAAAGTGGGTTATTTGTTTTCTTTATGGATTATACTTCCAAAATAAAATATTAAAGTTGTTTTAAAAGTAATAGAAATTTTTTTTTTTAAACAGTAATTAATTTTCCGAACTCAATATTTTTCAATTTTTAAACTTTAAAAATCTATCAGAATTTTTCTATAGATTCTATTTTTACGATATTTTCAGGGTCAATGTGAAATTTTATGTTCTTTCCAATAAACCGAATATAATATTTTAGACAAACATTTTTTTTTTAAATTCACCCCCTCCATTTCCAAGTTTCTATTAAAAAGTAAATAATTAATTTACTCACAAATTGAAGAGAAAAAAAGGTCAATAAATAATATATTCAAGTTTAAAACAAAAAACAAGTAGTGTTTTTTAGAATTTTACCTGTAAAGTTTGAAGTTTTAAACCTTTTTCTTTTTAAACTACGTTATTTCTTTTTTTTTAATGGAACCTTGGTCCTTGCTCCTTTAATTGAAAAAAAAATTAGGGCTTGAATTACATTTTTCGAGGAGTTATAAGCTTGGAAAGACAGGGGGTCGAATAATTCACGCCTCCCATTTTGAAATGTCTATTTAAAAGTAAATGATTAATTTATCTACCAAAGTCTTATATATCACAAATTGAAGAGAAAAGGTCAATAAATAATATATTCAAATTTAAAACAACAAAAAAAGACTGTTTTTTTTAGAAATTTTCATGTAAAGTCCAAAGTTTAAAACCTTTAAAAAAAAAAAAACACGTTGTTTTTTTTTTGTTTTTTTAATGAAACCTTGGTCCTTGCTTCTTTAATTGAAAAAAAAAGGGCTTGAATGACATTTTCCAGGAGTTATAATCTTGGAAAGATGGGGTGGAATTATTCACTATTTTCACGAAATTTCTGACACACCTAGTCGTGCGCACATATGTCCACCCGGAAAAATAAAAAAAAGAAACAAGTGAAGCTGCATCTTCCCCCGTGGGTGCACAGTGAATGAGGCAGAAAAAAATAACTAATTCCATCATCTACCCCCCCCCCCATTTAGCACTAAAAGTCCCCAAGACCTTAGCATATTTTAATTTAAGTTAAGCATCATGCACAACTGCTTAATAGACATACACAGAACATTTTGGACACATATAGTAAAATAGTTCCAAAGGTGGAGTGTTTTTATTAGCGCTAAAAGAGCCCCTGGGGCACACCCAAGAGTTATCGTGAAGTATAGACAAACAAAATTATATAGAAATCAATTAGTTACAACTTTTCAGAAAGTTTTATAAAAAATCCAAGGCATCAATTTTTTTTTTAATAAGCACAAAATGGTTAATTTTAGCCATTTTAACCGGAAAGATACCCCTTGGTGTGAGGGTCAACCGGTGTTTACCCGGAAAATCCGTTCTGTTACGTTTTTACTCATATCATGATTAATGTTTTTGCAAAATTTCAAAAAATTCCAAGGCGTAGTTATTGAATTATTAAGTGCCGACAGGCGAACGGATAAACGGACGAACGGACAAGGGTTATTTACAGTGCAACCCTCCTTTTGTCAAGGGACCAAAAACATGAAATATACATAAGTCACCCTCTCCTTCTCGCTCATCTGTTTCTCTGTTTTTTTTTTCTCTCTTTCCATTTTCTGATATTTTTAGCGTATATAAAAACATTTAAAAGCCACCCCCTATTAATATGTTATTTATCATAGTTTTTTTTCTTTCGTTTTTTTATAATCAATATTATGTACCTATTAGTCCTGTCGAAATGAATATAAGCTAATGGGAGATACCCGTGGAAATTCCACAGCAGACTCTTTCATCTGTAATCTATTGATGCTGACATTGCATGGATGTTCAGCGTAATGGAGACGCTCTGATATCATTGTAGCTCTTTTGTTAAAACTGCAAAAGTATTTATCTAAGCTAGCAGGGGCACCCGGCGTATCCCGGTCGTAAAGTACGCTTAAATATGATTTTTTTAATTTATTAAGATTTCATATATATCATTATAGAGTTAATTGTCTACCGATTTTTATATATTACTAGCAAAAGTACCCGTCGTTGACTGGGTTAAAAAACAGCGTACAGAAAATGGACTCTGATTTATGAAAGTATGATAGATTATGAAAAGAAAGGGCGGTAAAGAGATAGCTTCGAATTTGGGGGTATCGAAACCAAAGCAAAATATGATGAAAGTAAAATAAAATAGATAAACCCCATAATTTATTATACCATACCTGTTCACACTGAAACACTAATCACAATATTCTGTGGATCTATATTAAAAAACCTTGTTAAACTTTGTGACACATTTCCATTCTATGGAGGTCAGGTGCGAACGAACACCCCATAATTTTATTATACCATATTTCTTCAAAGTGAAACATAATTATCAAAGTATACTTACGCAGATAGATATGAAAAGTCTTTATTAAAGTTTGTGCCTATTTCCATTCTATGGAGGCCAGGCGCGAACGCAGACCCCACAATTTTATTATACCATCCCTATTTAAGTTAAAACATACTTATCAAAGTATTGTTATGTACATCTATATCAAAAACATTTGTAAACGTTTTTTTTTTAATTTTTAAATTTTTTATTTCCATACTTTGTGAACCAGGCGCGAACGCAGACTCTACAATTTTAATGAACCACCGTTCTGCCAGATCAAACATACCCATTCCTGTGTCTCGATACATCTTCTATCATTATATGTAATTAGATTTTTAAAATAGTCAACCACATAGAAGCCTATTCGTGACCAGACACACACACACACACATTCAGCTTTATATTATAGATAAAGTTGTATATATGTGTGTGTGTGTGTGTGTGTAAAGAACTCAAGTTATATATACGTGTGTGTGTATGTGTACACACACACACGTATATATAACTTGAGTTCCTTAAGCTATAATCGAAATCGAAACTAAATTTTCTGAAGAATTCTTGATAAAATTATATATATAATCGAAACCGAAACCAAAACTTATGAAAATTCTTGATAAAATTATATATATAATCGAAACCGAAACCAAAACTTATGAAGAATTCTTGATAAAATTATATATATAATCGAAACCGAAACCAAAACTTATGAAGAATTCTTGGTAAAATTATTTATCAATAAATGATTAAAGTGCCATCAGTAATAATCGAAACCGAAATAAAAAATTATGAGGAATTTTTGGTAAAATTATTACAAGAAATGGAAAGTCATAACAATTAAACAACAGTCACTCGGAAGAAAAAAAAATGTAAGTGTGACACACAAAAAGAACACACACGCTATCGTATTAATATACATATTCCCAAAGTTATGAATTCCCAAAGTGATGAAACATCCTCCAGTAGAAGACATCCTAGAGCTAATTTTCGGAAAGAAAACGTGCAAGATGGCCGATTTAAGCAAGATGGCTGACTTAAGCAGCTATCTCCCTCTGATTTCAAACTTCTAAAAGTTTAATTTACAGATGTTTAATTTGCAAATGTGAAAAAATTTGGTTTTACTTATAATTATTTTTCTATTGGTCCATTGTTCACAATGTATGGATTATTTTTTACTAATTTCATCACGACACGTAAGTGTATGAGAATGTTTTTTTTCTTAAATGCATTTTTCCGAAGACACACAATAGTAAATTTGCACCAATACCGACAACTTTTAATTTTCTTGTACGAAATATTTTTTCTACCTAAGCCGGTTGTTTGAGTCTTACTTTATGATCCTTCTAAGGCCCACAATAGTGACTTAAACTGGCACATTTGTTTTTTGTCTTTTTTCTTTTCTCTTTGTTTAAATAAATTCACCCAATAACTATTTTTTTCCAATTACGCGATTCCCTTGGGCTTTACTTGTGCGAATAGAAATTTAACTAACTTTTTGGATTGGCATTTTTGGATTTTATCGTCATTGGATACTTTACCTTTACCAGACTATCCATTCACGTGAATCACTTTTTTCTTCACCCTATTCCCTCTGCTTCACTTTTTGCTATCAAGTAAGATATTTGACTTGCTTTTAGTTTCATCAAATACTTTTGTAAGCAAAATCCGATCCTGAATTTTGCTAAATTCTACCCTTTTTTTTACACGGTGGTCACCACTTATCAAGGCCCGGAAGCCACATCATCAATTTCCTTCTCTAAACTATTTTATGTGAAACAAAACAATGAATAATTCTACATTACATTTTCAATAACACATCTGCATTATTTATTTTAAACTCTCCTGAATCTTAATTCCAAACCTAGTTCCCAGGTTCGAATTCTCGAACTATCCTATCACATTTTTACTTACTTACAAGAAAAGGGGACCTGTTCTTGTAACAATAAGCTGTCATTGCGTATAAGAAGATATTGACCCGAGCAAGAACAAAAGTACAGTACGTTAGTGTGGAGATTTAATGAAGTGTTTACTTAAGGGGGCGGTTCATTGGGAATTTGTTAACGTTGGACTTGAAGACATCCAGGTTGTAGTCCAGTGGGAAGCAGGCAGACGGAACAGAGTTTCACAGGCGTGCAGTTCTAAGAAAGAAGCTTTGTTCATGGAATTTACGTTTTGATTTTGGCACAGATAAAGAGTGGGGAAATTTTTTTCACAGTGGATTCAGTTAGACGGGTGTTTTTCGTGAAAGATTAGCGAGGGGGGACCATAGATTGGAGTTTAGACGAACACCTGCTATGGAAATAACGATAAAACAAGGATAGGCTTGCAACGTCTCTTCTGTGGGAGAGAGGTTGCAGGGTAGAGAAAAGGGCATCACCGCTAAGCCACGAAATCTATTTTGTTCTCTGTCAAGGCAGGATAGGCTGTTTTTAGCACTCCTGCCCAGATATGGCAGCAGTATTCCATCCTTGGACGTACTTGGCTTTTATATAGATAGAGAATTGCATCAGTAGTTAGATATCTTCTGGTGCGGTAGAAGGATCCCACCATCTTTCCAGCGACCTTAGCAACAGACTTGATGTATGTGTTCCATTTCAGATCAGGAGTAAAGGACACACCCAGAAGCTTGTCAAAACATAGGGTTTCTCCTAGACGAGAGCCATCCATTTCAATTGATGCCAGATGTGGATCGGAGCGTTGATGATGAGAAGGAAAGTATTTCTTCAAAACTCCACGGGTTAAGGACTTATTTAGTGTTTCCTTTTCAAATTAAATATGTTTTAACTCTTTTTGAAAAGGTTTTTAACATGCTTTTTAACTACTTGCTCTTATATATATATATATATATATATATGTATATATATATATATATATATATTATTTTGAATAGAGGCCACACAAGTTGCTGACCATTCCAAGTCGAAAATGCTGGACGGGTCATTTTCAAATAGATCTTTACCTTAATGGCTATACACGTGCCCCTTACTCCGGTTCTAACTCTGCCCGCTCACGCATGTTGTCTATCATTCACACTGAGGAAGATCGAAGGATCGGTCGAAAATTATGTGCTTGTAAAGGAAACATTCTTGTCTTTTCAAAAGACTTTTTGTATTCCTACACGTCAACACACAGGAAATAAATACAGGAAAGATATAAACATTTATATCTTTTTCGTATTGATTTTTTATTCATACATATTTAAATATATATATATATATATATATATATATATATATATATATATATATATTTATATATATATATGTATACATCGAATTATATATATATATATATTTATATATATATATGTATACATCGAATTATATATATATATATATATATATATATATATATATATATATATATATATATATATATATATATCGAATTTTTAACGATAATTAAATACGATTATTAGCATCTCCAGCTGATCTGGAAAATATTTTTCCTTAGAAAAATCGCTCATATTTTGGACTTGAACATATAAACAATTATTTATTATTTTACTGATAAAACAGTAATATACAAACTCGTGTTTCACGGTACTGTCGCTCGAATGTAGTAGCTTGAATGTTCTATAGTTTGAAACCCATGCAGTTAAAAATGTTAAATTCGACTACTGCTACTAAAAACTCGCTACTTCAAATCTCAACGCTCTGCTATCAAAAACTTAAATCCAAATCTTAATACTCTGCTGTTCAATCTCAACGACGCAGTGTTGACAACACTTGCTACTCTGACACACCAAATCCAACCTCAACCTTGTTTCTGAAAAAATCAGACTTTTTATATCCACCCGGATTTACGTGTTAAGTTATGACACTTTTAGTTAAGTGTGAAAATGTTGACTGGCGAAGTTAATTAAATAATAATTAATTAAATTATGATAATTATTGTTTTATTGAAAAAAAAATCGTTTATTCAGCACAGATTTTTTAAGTACAAAGTGGAATAATGTTATATAGGTGTCATATTTAAATGACGAATATTATATATGTGAGTGTTCATTATGGAGATATATATATATCGGTCACATTTAACAAAAAACACCCGACTAGCTGAAACCACCGTCAATAATTTCCCCCACTCTTTATCTGTGCCTAAATCAAAACGTAGATTCCATAAACAAAGCTTCTTTTTTAGAACTGCACGCCTGTGGAACTCTGTTCCGCTTGCCTGTTTCCCTCCCGACTTCAACCTGGATGTCTTCAAGTCCAACACAAACAAATTCCTGATGAACCGCCCCCCAAGTAATGACACCTTATCAATTCTCCAATACTATTGTTACACTATCCTATTGATTACTGTACACACAATAACCCTTATCCCCGAGTGGCCATTGGGCCTTGATAAGTGGTGAACTCCATGTAAAAAAAAGATATGTAATACAATTAGATGAGGGAGATAGATAGAAGAGATAAATTTATACCTTCTATAACATATATCTAGAGATGAGGATTCTCAGTTCTTTATCACAGGAGGGGACAATCATTATTCCTGATAGAGAGGGGAACACATTTCTTACTGATAGTGGGACACATTACTTAGATGATAGAGTTTATACAATGTTTATTGTCAGAAATGAGTGGAACAAAGTCCATATAAATACAATTTCACTTTACCTTTGTTTTGGTAGAATGACACAACACAAGACGCAGTTACAAAATGATGATGTTTCTTTATTTCTTTCGACCGGTCAATGATTTCACATCAAGGAATTCAAAGTCACTACATGATTTCAACTTCTAACCCTTCGCTTCCAAAGGGGGATTCCTCCTGACCAATGTCAGCTCTGTCTGTCCGACTCTGTCCGACTCTCTCTCCGTGTCTCACTAAAACTAGCCAACTATATTGAGAACTCATCTCTTAGCCATGACGTCATCGCATGGCCAACAACGTGCAGATCGATCCCATGGCCTGGACATGTTTCACGTGTCTCGTTCCCCCATGTTCGAGCATTTGCTCGACTCACGTGGTCCTGAACTCACGTACACTGTTCACACATATATTCTTCTAACCTATTTTTCGACTAATCTATTTTTCAATATGTTTAACATTTTCTATTGTTCGCTTCTAGATAACCTTATTTTAATTTAATTTTCATAAACAGAATGGAATCATCAATTCCTTTTCCACAATAACATTTCTAAACAATCGGATTCTTTTTCAAACAAACATATCTGCTATTTATTTTAAAATTAACAATCGGAATTCTTCTGAATCTTAATTCCAAACCTAGCTTTCCTGGTTCGAATTCCTTATTTTAATTTAATTTTCATAAACAGAATTGCATCATCAATTTCCTTCTCTAAACTATTTTATGTGAAACAAAACAATGAATAATTCTACATTACATTTTCAATAACACATCTCTATTATTTATTTAAAACTCTCCTGAATCTTAATTCCAAACCTAGCTTCCCAGGTTCGAATTCTCGAACTATCCTATCACATTTTTATTTACTTACAAGAAAAGGGGACCTGTTCCTGTAACAATAAACTGTCATTGTGTATAAAAAGATGGTGACCCGAGCAAGAACAGGATTTGACCTATAAAATCATAAACAATAAATATATTTCTATGTTGGCAAACATTTTCGGTCTGCATAACTTGGAATTGAGTACCAGTTTGGCACAAGGGCTTGGGGGCTATACATCATTCATCAACTAATCGCAGAATTGCTCCGTATAGCTCCTCCCAATGACTGCAACTGATTGGCCGATTATCTAAAACCAATCAGCGATGTATCTTTCCTCTGGTCGTGAAAGATATAGCTTTAAATATATATGATTATCGTAATGGATACAGTTGTCAATTATATTATAGTTAAAATTCTGTTCAATCTGTTGCAATCATCTGTAACTGTATTTATCTTGAATTTTTTTTTTGTTTTAAATCTTTTTTGTCAAACATGCTATTATTAACCAATACTGTTTTCTTATATTTAAAACGAAAAAAAAAGTCACCCATGAAAACAAGAATTTTTCAAACTAAAACTTGCACTATTAACGCGACTTGTTCTCTGCAGTATGCATTATTTTAAACTAGCCTAAACTTAATACGTAACCCAAACGGTATTACTCGAAATCAGTTTTTAAACGAGATTTTCAAATCTAAATTAATACAAAATAACCCGACTTCACAAATCGATAAAAGTTCCATTATCGTATTTTAATTATAAGATAAAGCTAGAAGCTCGAGTATTCAAACATCAAGATAGATAAAGCCAAAAACATCCAGACATTAATATGGGAGGAGAGACTATTTTCAAATATCGTCCCTAAATTGGGGAATGCAGCAACGTAGATATTAATGTCCCTTTGTACCTATTTTTTTTTACCTTTTTATTTTTTTTAAACGGAGAGTAGATAATGCACTGTTGATGTGTTATCGGCAGCTCCAGTAATTCTCGCTTCTTAATCTTTGTCCCTCAGTCCTCATTTCCAATAAGTGATTTTTCTGACAAAAGGTGAACAAATAGCTACTTTCCATGTCGGAAGTACTTCGTGAACAGTAGCCTGGGATGTCGGAAATTTTCTGTTTCTATGTCTATCCTTGTGGCCATGTCACTAGTAAGGATACTGGAGGTAAACATTTCATCTGGGCTGATGTTATTCGCCTGATAGTCAAGGACCCGAAACTTGGATTAACCACTAAGGAGGCTGTCCTATCAGCAAGTGCAAAGTACTGGGGCTGCTGTATTGCCATTTGGTGAATGGATTCTGGATCATGCAGTAGTTTCTGGTGGGGCCTCTTGATGTCAGACTAGTGGGTAATTGTTACGGCTTTACCTTATTATGTGCTACAAAAAGTGCCTGTCTTTTTCTCTCTTACTTTCCCTCTCTGTACTGCTCTAACCAAGTTTGTCGACCTGTTCCACAAATCCCAAAATCTCAACACTATATATCTCCAGAAAAAAAAAAAACACGAATAAGCCTAGAACCCCATCCTCCAACGTAGACCCCTACTATCATGTCTCCTTCTCCAACATCAGGGGTATACGTTCCAACCTTCCATAGGTTGAAACCCAATTACAGGAGAGGAGACCGGACATATTCCTTATATGTGCTTCCGGGTTGCACTTGCTTACACCACCGCATTTATAGTTGCCGTCTATCACCCCCACAAAAGCGAGGTTACTATTTTTAAGAGTATATCTTAGAAAATGGACCACACCCTGTCTGCTCATCCTTCGGCTAACATTCACATTTGTGGTGACTTCAATGTCCATAATGTGGAATGGCTGATCCACTCAAATAAGACAGATGATCACCCGTGTGCTCGATACTACCGGTCAGTATGCGAGCCTTCTAGACCTTTTTCTCACAACTTCCCCTGAAATATGTTCATGCTCCGTTCTATCTCCTCTGGAATCCTCCCACCACTCCGTTGTATCAGTTGAGATAAAAATGAAATGTAATAAGTCTTAAGACGGACCTCTCCACCGTACTGTAAATCGATACTCTATGTCTGACTGGGATAGCTTCCGTACATTCATATCTGATCTACCTCTGCATTCCATGTTTAAAAAGGATGGGTCCTCTATAGTATCAGACCTGACCGAATGGTTTATTGTAGGCATAGACCGATTCATACCATTCCAACAAAAACCTAACAGCCAGCCATGGTTCTCCCCAGAATGTGCTGCTGCTATCGCGCACAGAAATCACTTTTACCATAGCTACCAACGTAATAGATGCACTGAGACTAAAGCTGCTTTCAGGACCCCCAGCAACCATTGTAAAAGAGTAATAAAAATGCTCAGTCCGTAAAATCAAAAGTAGTTGAGCATCGGCTTGCTTCCCACCAGTTTTAGCAAAAGGCAAACAACATCCTGAACAGAAGCGTGCGTTCTATCCCAACCATCATCAATGGACCTGAGGCCATCTCGTCAGTATCAAAGAAGGTCAAACTATTTGCCAACCACTTTGCAGCTACTTCTACCCTCTGCGACGATGGCCATCAACTCCCCCATTCCTCATATAACAGACAACATGCTATGCAACATACATATATCTGTGCATGAGGTCACCAAGCTAATCAAGAACCTTGATTCCAGTAAAGCAACTGGCTCTGACGCCATTCCAATTAAAAAAGCTTCATTCAGAACTTGCCCTTACACTTACAAAACTGTTTAAGTGTTTCCTTAAGGAGAAATGCTTCCCAACACCCTGGAAAACCTCATCAATATGTCGTGTATTTTAGAATTCAATTGATAAGTCGTCTCCCTCTCAGTACAGACCAATACGTATTCTATGTGTCATGAGTAAGTTGGTGGAATCCATATTAAACAGAGAAATAGCCAACCACCTCAGCAGAAATAACCTTTTTAGTGACATGCAATATGGTTTCCGTTCTGCTAGATCTACAGCAGATGTTCTAACGGTTATATCTCATAGGATTAGTGAATCTCTTGACAAAGGCTTCCTCTCTAGGGCAATTGCTCTTGACATATCAAACGCCTTCGATAGGGTATGGTATAAGGGTCTACTTCACAAGATTTCCAGCTACGGTATAACTTGAAATGTTTTCTCAATCATTAAATCATTTCTCTCTGATAGGCTCATAAGAGTAATGGTTGATGGGCAGAAATCAGAAGCCCACAGTATTAATGCTGGAGTCCCTCAGGGGTCTATTATGGGCCAAACTCTCTTCCTTATCTGCATACATGATTTCCCAAAACACATTCTTAAATCATTCGTTGACATCTATGCTGATGAGACGACCATCTATGGCTACACATCAAAGGCCGTAAATGACAAATTTCTGTCTGATTCCTTCTCTTCTGACCCCAGCGCGTGGTACAGTGGGGGAAGGGGCGGTTGGTTACTTTTAATGCATCTAAAACCAAGCTCATATCTTTACATCATCAACGCTCTGATCCCTATCTGGCATCAATTGAAATGGATGGCTCTCGCCTAGGGGAAGCCTAATGTTTTGATAAGCTTGTGGGCTCGACCTTTGCTTCAGACCTAAAATGGAACACGTACATCAAGCCAAGGCCGCTGGAAAAATGGTAGGATCCTTCTACCGCTCCAGAAGATATTTTACTGCTGATGCAATTCTCTATCTATATAAAATCCAAGTATGTCCAAGGATAGAGTACTGCTGCCACATCTGGGCAGGAGTTGCAAAAAATAACCTATCCTGCCTTGACAGAGTACAAAATAGATTTTGTGGCTTAATGGAGGATGCCCTTTTCTCTTCCCTGCAACCTCTCTCCCACAGGAAAGACATTGCGAGCCTGTCTTTGTTTTATCGTTACTTCCATGGCAAGTACTCGTCTGAGCTCCAATCCATGGTCCACCCTCGCCAATCTTTCACGAAAAACACCCGTCTAGCTGAAACTACTGTCAAAAAATTTTCCCCACTCTTTATCTGTGCCTAAATAAAAACGTAGATTCCATGAACAAAGCTTCTTTCTTAGAACTGCACGCCTGTGGAACTTTCTTCCGTTTTCTTGTTTTCCACCTGACTACAACCTGGATGTCTTCAAGTCCAACATAAACAAATTTCTGATGAACCGCCCCCTAAAGTAAGATACTTTAGCAAATCTCAACATTAACGTTCTGTTCACGCAATGACCCTTATCCCCGAGTGGCTTCCGGGCCTTGATAAGTGGTGACCACCTTGTAAAAAAAAATAAAATAATCAAATTCTATTCAAATCTACACCATTAAAGATTACTACATTACAACCTCACATTCATTAACACTTGTCTTCGAATAGCCTTCGGGCCTTGATAAGTGATGGCCGCCTTGTAATATATATATATATATATATATATATATATATATATATATATTCGTCATTGAATATGAGTACATCCGGGTTTTTATTCTTACAAGAATATGATTGGCTGTTTAAGCCATAAATATCGACCGATAGTTGCCTCTGAAGGTTGTTTTCGGGTTACGCTGTTTTTTCTAAAATACAATGGCCGTTCACAACGGAAATATATATACTTTATTTTAATCGGGTGTCAAAGAAAATGTTATTTTATAATTTATAACCGCAGATTTAAAACACATAAGGAAAAAAAATGCTGTATGAAAAATCGTTTACGGCCATTTTTATAACGCGCGGAACTATTAGGTGGCGATGGTTTCGGGCTGAAATGTGTATATTTCATTTGTTTTCATTAGAAATTTTATTTATATCGGCAAGTCGAAAGGGAATTTGGGGTTATACTTATTGTTTATCTGTGTCAGAGGAACTATTTTTAAGGTTTTTCTACACAGGAATCATCGCTTATAAAGGCCCTGAGGCCACTCGAGGATAAGGGTTAATGGATATACATTAGTCACTGTGATTGTAGCGTAGTAAACATAAGTAGTGGGAATTTTGTAAATTGTATCATTTAGGGGGACGGTTCATCAAGAACTTGTTTACGTTGGACTTGAAGACAATCAGATTGTAGTCAGCTGGAAAGCAGGCAACCGGAACAGAATTCCACAGGCGTGCAGTTCTAAGAAAGAAGCTTTGTTCGTGGAATCTACATTTAGGTCTAGGCACAGACAAGGAGAGTGGGAAATTATTGATAGTGGGTTCGGCTGGACGAGTGTTTTTTGTAAAGGTTTGGGGAGGGAGGGGGGCATAGATTGAAGCTTAACTGAAAATAACGATGAAGCAGAGACAGGTTAGCAAAGTTTCTTCTGTGGGACAGAGGTTGCAGGGAAGAGGAAAGAGCATCCCCCACTTAGCTACGAAGTCTATTTTGAACTCTGTCAAGGCAGGATAAACTGCTTCTAGCAGCTCCTGCCCAGATGTGGTAACAGTACTTCATCGTTGGCCGTACTTGGCTTTTATATAGGTAGAAAATTGCATCAACAGTGGGATATCTACAGGAACGGTAGAAGGATCCCACCATTTTTCAAGCGACCTTGGGAATGAATTTGATATACGTGTTCCATTTCAGGCAAGGAGTAAAGGTCAAGATCACAAGCTTGTCCAAACATGAAACCTTCACAAGACGAGAGCCATTCATTTCAATTGATGCCAGATTAGCATCAGAGCGTAGATGATATAGAGATAGAAGGTTGGTTTTAGATTCATTACAAATAACCAACTTTTTTCCCCATTGTACCACATGCTCAAGATCAGAGGAGAAAGAATCAGAGAGAACTTGGTCGTTTACGATCTTTGATGTGCTACCATAGATTGTAGTGTCGTCAGCATAAATGTCTACAAATGAGGTAAGTATGTGATTTGGAAGATTATTAATGTATATGAGGAAGAGAGTTGGGTCCAGGATGGAGATCTGAGGGACTCCAGCATAAATACTGAGAGCTTCTGACTTCTGCCCATAAATCACTACTCTTATGAACCTATCAGACAGAAATGATTTAATAATTGAGAAAACATTTCCAGCCATACAATAGCCGGAGATCTTGTGAAATAAACCTTTATGCCATACCTTATCAAAGGCCTTTCATATGTCAAGAGCAATTCCCCTAGAGAGTATTTCTCTGTCGAGAGATTCGCATCTCTGTGACAGACAAACTCCATGTTAGATAATCTTTGACAAACTCTATTTTAGAGTTCTCAATGGCAAACAAACGCTATTTCAGACTTATTTGTGACGGTCAAACGAACGTGGTCTTTCACACATAAGATTTGGTTAACTAATAGAAATAATAATCGAAACTTAAATGCTTTTTACACCTCCTACAGACGAACATATATTTTGTAACTTTAGAGTTACAGGCCTACAAATTGCTTTTTTACTTCAGAGTGAGCACTTATAAATCAGAGTAAGAACAAGTGTTAAAGAGATCGCCAGTCTGACGATAGTAATGGGATGGGGAGAAGATGACTGAAGAGGAATTGAATTATTTAAAGAGACGACAGGAAAACCACCATGCTGGTAGCAGACTTGAACACACACAATTCTACATGCATAGAATTCATTGATACAGTTCAAAATAGACTTCGTAGCCTTGTAGGAGATGCCCTTTTCTCTTCCTTGCAACCTCTATCTCACAGAAAAGATATTGCGAGTTTGTCTCTGCTTTATCGTTATCTTCATGGCAAGTGCTCGACTGAGCTTTAATCTATGGTTCCCCCCTCGTCAAACTTTCACGAGAAACACTCCTTTAGCTGAAAACACTATCGCTAATTTCCCCAACTATTTATCTGTGCCTAAACCTTAACGTAGATTCCATGAACGAAGTTTCTTTCTTAGAAATGCACGCCCGTGGAACTGTCTTCCGTTTTCCTGCTTTCCAGCTGACTGCAATCTGATTGTCTTCAAGTCCAACGTAAACAAGTTCTTGATGAGCCGTTCCACTTAAGTTTACAAATTTAACAAATTTCCTTTACTAACGATTACTATATTGTCCAATTGTCTACTGTAAATCTTTAACCGTTATCCTCGAGTGGCCTCTTGGCCTTGATAAGTGGTGATGCCTATGTAAAACAATATCGTTATAGAGAGAAATCTTTTTCATAGAAATTAAATTTTGGATTTTGCTGAAAAGGTTTCCGCAAAAATTGAAGTAAGAGAAGTTCTTTCCATAAACGTTTATCTAGAAGTGTTGGTGGTGTAGATCAGTCGAGCACCTACTATCAACAATGGGATGCAGTAGCGATAGCCTTGCAGCATTTTTGGTAGAGACGAGAATAGAAGACCACCATTGGAGTTCAGAATAGATTTTATATTCTGCTAAGACAGAAAAGAATACTCCGTGCAGTACCTCCGAGATACTTTCAATAAGTTTCTAGACTTCTTTGTACAAGCATTTAAAATTGTCGTTGACTCTTTAAAATTCAGTATGTTATTGCTATACATCCTATGACATGCCGGATACTTTTTGATGATTTTAGATTCAAATGAACAGCTGCAGCAGGCATTGGAATACACCCTACTAAAGCCTGATGCCACAGCTGGTATTTTCAAAATTTCAATCTGGATGTGAGGACACTTTAGAAAAACGATAGACAATAAAATTTTGTTTTAAACTTAGTAAAATGCTACAAAAACGTATGGAATGTTTCATGCTGCTTTTGGACCATCTTGCATGAATCGAGCATCAGTTTCTGAGTGGTATAAGAGATTATAAAGAAGACAGAAAGTCTGTACGGAATTATAAGACGTGTGGGAGGAGTAAGGAAGTCAGGACACCAGAGTTGATTGGCCAAATAAAGAATTTCATGGATAAGGACCGCCGGGCATCATAGAGACAATAAATGTACAGTTTGAAGATGCGGATGCTTTGCTTAAAGTTTGTCCTTAGGGTGCTTAGTCTTTGTTACAGACTATTTGACCAAAATGAGCACCAAGACAGTTTCTTACTCTCCCTATAGCTCAGACCTTACTTCTTGCGATTTTTGGTTACTCCCGAAACTCAAGGAAAACTTGTAATTATGAGAAAATTGAGGAGATGAACAAGGGTTTAAACAAGAGGATTTCAATGAGGCCTTTCAGAAGTTGATGAAACGGTACAACAAGTGCATTGTAGCCGAAGGACGTTACTTCGAAGGGGACTAGATTTCAGGTGGGTACTATCAATGAAATGGTCCATAAGTAAAAAATCTGGAAACTTAATGAAGGCAGCTCCTATGATGGATGTACTCCATCTTGTGATATTTTTTCTTATTATACAGGTAGAGAACTGTGACAGGGCTGGAGTATTAGTTCGGTGCAAAAATAATGTCGTTTTTCTGACGTTCAACTTCAAAAGCCTTTTTCATAATAAACTTTATTAATCGAAATAATAACCATGAGAATCGACTTATTTTTGTCAACGAGAAACAAGTTTATTCATCCCATTAGCATAGAAACTCGGAGTTCTGGAAGCGATGAAGTCATTGGAGGCTGATTCGGCATCATCTCAGCTTTTGAAGCATTTTTCGTGCAATAAGTTGTCGAGACGTTTAAATAAGTGATAATCGGTGGGCGAGCGGTCCGGTGTATATGGTGGATGAGGCAGGGTCTCGTATCTTAATTCGTTCAGCTTCTCGGGCACATATGTTGGAGCTTCTGATACATTTTGCCAATTTTTCGGTAGCACTTCTCCGCCGTAATCGTTTCAACCAGATTCAAGAAGCTGTGATGGATGAGACCGGCGGTAGACTACCAAACAGTCACCATAATCTTTTTTTGGTGCAATTTCGCCTTCTAGAACAGTTAGGGAACTTACCCGGCATCGAACCCCTGTGCTGAGCATCGGCGGCTGTCGTAAAGAATCCATTTCTCATACGTCACAATCCGCTCGAGAAATGGGTGGTTTTTGTTGCACAAAAAGGAGCGTAAAAGATACTTCAAAACAACGATTTTTTTTATTATCATTCAATTCATGCGGCACACATTTATCTAACTTTTAACCGTCCCTATTTGCTTTAAATGACGAATGACTGTTCATCAGCAACTTCTCGTGTTGTTTTTGCGAAGATCAGCTTCAATATTTTTATTTCGAGGCAGTCGACCGGCCGCGACCGTATTTATTTCGCGGCTCTCGTCACCATTGCGCGGTTGTTTGAACCACCGTTGTGCCACATTTCAAAAAAAAATATTACATTTTCACCCCAAACAAGGCACATTGCCACTTGGGTGTAGGGGGCTACTATCAGGGTCAGCAACTACTGGGGCACTATGTTGGGATTTGGGCAGCAAGATGTCGGTTCACGTTACACTTGAACTTCTGAATGTCAGTACAGTTAGGGAAGCAGGAACCTGGAATGGAATTCCAGAGTCTAACGGTTGTGGGGAAAAAACTACTGGAGTAGAAAGATCTTTTACATCTAAGGATCTCGACTGTATGGGGTGGGATTTAGCTGCCTGTCGGGTTTGTCGAGGGTGTCTACGTCGTGGGGGCACAAGTGTCTGCAGTTCGTCAGAGCATTCACCACTAAAATACTTGTAGAACAGGCAGAGGGATGCAACGTTTCGTCGATGGGATAGAGGCTGAAGCTTAGATGCCAGTTCAAGGCCTATCAGATTGGCGACTCTCTTTTGAACCTTGTCTAGGAGCGAGAGACTAGTAGCAGATGTACCAGCCCAAATGTGACAACAATACTCCATACATGGGCGAATGGTAGCCTTATAGAGGTACAGGATACTTTCAGGTGTCAGTAGTTTTCTAGCACGGTAGAGAGAGCCCACCTTTCTTGCAGCGGCCCTGGCAATGTTTTCAATATAATTGTTCCAAGTCATGTTTCCTGTGAACGTTAGGCCAAGCAGTTTGAAAGATGTACTCTCAGACAGGGAGTCACTGGCCATTGCTATCGGTGGCAGAGAAGGTTTCTTGTCATTATTGAAAGAAAACCAGTTTCGTCTTGGCAGCATTGAATGTGACCATCCATTTATGTCCCCATTCCACTACAGATTAGAGGTCATCCTCTAGTGTTTTTGCCATTTCTTTAGATATGTGTTCGTTTGTTTTCCTGTCATGCGTGTTATAGAGTGTAGTGTCATCAGCATATATAACCATCTCAGAGGCAGTTTTGTCGGGGAGGTCATTAATTAATATTAGGAACAATAGAGGTCCAAGGATAGACCCCTGAGGCACTCCCGCAATTATATCACACGGTTTAGATGTACGACCGTCGAGAACAACCTGGATTTTTCTCTTATCTAAGAATGATTTAATTATGTTAAATATTCTACCAGTGATACCGCAGGATTTAATTTTTCTGAGGAGACCCTTGTGCCATACCCTGTCAAAAGCCTTAGATATATCTAGAGCTACCGCTCTGCCCTCCCCCGCTTTGTCCAGTGAATGGTATATACGTTCAGAGATTACAGTGAGGAGTTCAGCTGTGGAACGGGCTTGTCTAAATACATATTGTTTGTCAGTCAGAAGTTTAGCATCTGTAAGGTGACGGACTAGAGTATGGTTAATTATGGTCAAAAATATTTTGGCGAAAAGTGGGAGGCGATAATTTGATGGGTCAGTTCTTTCGCCAGAATTCTTGAATACTGGTACCACAGAAGCGGTTTTCCAACAGCCCGTAAAGCATAATTCATTAAGCCATTTGTTGTAGAGTTTGGAGAGAACTGGAGCTACTTCGGCTGAGCACTTTTTTAATAGCACAGCTGCGATAAAATCAGGTCCACATGCTTTTGAGGTGTCAAGGTTTTTTTTATGATAGCGTGTACCTGAGCAGGGGTAATTTTTAGATCATCTAGCGTGGCGTCCGTCCGCAAAGGAAAGTCAGGAAGGACGTGGTTGGAAGGGTCCAGTGTGGAGTTCGAGGCAAACCGGTTGCTGAGCAAACAACCGCGTGATTGTTGGTTAGCGGGGGAATTGTTGATTGCCCATTATTTACTACACTGTTGTAGATTTTCCAGAAGTCACGATTTCCTAGTTTTTGTGCTTCGATGCGTTTTTTAGTGGTTTCAGTAAATACTCTCTTAGCTGTCGCTATTTATTTCTTAACGTTACTTCTAGCTTCTATATACTTCTGTTTGTTTGAACTGGACTTAAGTCGGTTAAATCTACGGTATGCATGCTGCCTTTGAGAAATGGCAGTTGCGCAAGTCGGAGTAAACCATTGGGGAGAGTGGGGCTTGCTATAAAATTTCCGCATGGGAACATGTGCTTCCATTGCTGTTTTGAACCATTCAGTGGTCTCATTTGCGCACTGTTCAGCAGGAAGAGAAAAATATTTCCCCATGGGGCATCTCTGATAAGATATCTGATGGCTTTCCAGTCAGCCTTTTTATAATATCTCGTTGTTTTGAGCACTGACTCCTCAGTTTTGGGTCTAGAATTTAGGGCGATTTCTACCATTATCACTGCATGGTCAGCGTTCCCGAGTGGGCTGTCAGCATTTGTTGTACAATCCTCGGGAACTGTAGTCAGATACAGATCTAGAAGTGATGCGTGTTGTTCTTGCTGGTCAGCAAAACGGGTTGGAAACGTAACCATTTGTAATAGGGAGTGAGATATAGCAAAACTATGTGTTGTGCTGCCCGCTGCATCTGTGTAAGTAGAGAATCCAAGCCAGTTTTTGTGGTGAACATTAAAGTCACGGTCTTTAATGGTGCCTGGGCTAAATGCATCATTGATATCACGAGCTGTCTCAGCAGCTTTTCGGCCTAGAGAAAATCGTGCGGATTTGAATTTTGTCCATGCTGTCGAAAAGCCTGCAAAAAATTAATGAAGAGATTGAGAACGGTAACGAATAACATGATGCGATAGAGCGAAAAACGCGCTTCAAAATATATATATATATATATATCAATAAATTAATTCAGAAATTATATATAAAAGTAGCATATGTGAGAAAAAGATATTGTTTTTGTATCAACCTAATAAGTAGATGTAAAGGATCTTGATTATCAATTCTCTTCAAAGTTCTGCACCCTCTACCTTGATATTCACGAATGATCTCATGGTATAATTTGGAATACACTTTATGAAGATCAGAAAAAGGTTTAGAGACATAATAAATCTTTGGGGTGTTAAATAATTATATCAGCTATATGCCGGAATAATTAAGAATAGGAATTGAAGTAACTGAAATTTCCGGACAATGCCAGGCTCTCGAAAAAGAAAAGAAACCAACCCAGATTCCGACCTGTGATGCAGAAGTGACGCCAATGGTAAACAAAAAAAACAGCAGATGCAATCGTAATAAAAGCTATGTGTCCGTTAGACAGACAGTTACAGAGGTCACGCACGCTACAAATCGGTGTGTCACCGCACACCCTACCTCTATCTCTCCCTCTCCCTCTCTCTCTCCCTCTCTCTCGGCCATATGCCACACACTACATACCACATTATGGTGTATACATGCTTTAAATTCGAAACACTACAATATAACAAGGACACGTCAACATCAGTGCTATATACAATTATCATTATATTACAGGGTGGAACGATAAATTTGTCGCCCTAAATAAAATAACATTACAACCTTGGTTGTTCTCCAGAGCGGCATCAAACGACGGGAGAAATGCATAACTCTGGGTGGTTCCTATGTAAAGAAAGACTAATAACCGTGCCAAGTTTCGTAGTTCTACTGCTATGGAGAGTGGGTCAGGGGCATTACTTATTGCATGCCCCTCGTATTGCGTAGGGAAATGCACACAGACTCACACACAGACAGACACCCACAGACACGTTCACTTTTATAGATATACTAGCATTTCAGCCCGCCGTTGCCCGGGTGTTTGGAGGTGTATGTTGAGAAATCTCAGTAACCGGCATATCAAATTTCGAGTCTGTAGACTGAAAATTGACAGAGTTATTGCGTAGGAAAATGTACATAAACACACAGACACACACACACACACACACACACACACACACACACACACACACACACAGGCAAGTTCACTTTTATAGATGTACTAGCATTTCATCCCGGCATTGCCCGGGTGTTTGGATGTGTCTGTTGAACAAACAAAAAAAAAGCAAAAAAAAAAAAAATGTGGTAGTAGGAAGGCAGGCTCGAACCCGTACCGCGAAGGAGGAAAAGAACAGGGTAAAAACCTAACGTCTATGCTGTTACGACCACCGCCAAACCAGAAGGGACATCTTTTAAAATTAAGGCTAGACAATCTAAAGGAGAGGATAACTTTCAAAAATATCAGCGAAAAAAGTGACCCCCCCCTGTAGAAAAGTGCCTAGTTGAGGGCGAAGATATTAATGTTTTAGTTATTTTTTCGATATTTGTCGTATGAAAGGTCGAACTTTAAAACGATACTGATCTTGGTAAAATCCGTCGCCTCTATTGAACGTTTAAGGCAGACATGCAAACATACATACATACATACATACATTTATATATTGGCAACTAAAAATTATCGACCCAAACCGATGAAAAAGCTCGCCCTATCTCTTAATACCCTTTATGTAAAATTTCAAATATTTAGACCAAAAATTGTCTGAGTAATTTGGTAGAGACCGCAGAAGTCAATTTTTAAAAATCTTTGGCCCCTTTTTTACTCCTGAACATTTATTGTTTCTGTAATCATATTATTAAGTTAGATCCATGTCCAAGAAACCTATATCTAAATTTTCAAGTGTGTTGATCCAAAATTGTTGGAGGAGTTTGATAGAGTTCTCAAAGGTCAAATCGTTGAACTTTGACCTCTTAATCGCCAAATATCTGGCCCAAAGTCGATCACATCGATTTTCCCAAATCTCAGTACCCTGCATATCAAATTTCGAGTCTGTAGACTAAAAAATGACAGAGTTATTGCGTAATTGCGTAGGAAAATGTACACATACAGACACACAGACACACTGACAGACACTTTCACTTTTATAGATACTAGCATTTCAGCCCGGCGTTTCCAGGGTGTTTGGATGTGTATGTTGAGCAAAAAAAAAAAAAAAAAAAAGTGATAGTAGGAAGGCAGGCTCGAACCCGTACCGCAAAGGAGGAAAAGAACGGGGTAAAACCTAACGTTTATGCTGTTACGACCACCTCCAAACGGCGACAGACAATTTTTAAAATTAAGGCTAGACAATCTAAAGGAGAGGATAACTTTCCAAAATATCGGCGAAAAAAGTGACCCCCCCCTGTAGAAAAGTGCCTAGTTGAAGGGGAAGATATTAATGTTTTTAGTTATTTTTTCGATATTTGTCCTATGAAAGGCCGAACTTTAAAACGATACTGATCTTGGTAAAATCCGTCGCCGTTATTGAATGTTTAAGGCAGACATGCAAAGAGACATACATACATACATTTATATATTGGTAACTAAAAATTATCGACCCAAACTGATGAAAAAGCTTGCCCTATCTCTGAATACCCTTTATTAAAATTTCAAATATTTAGACGAGAAATTGTTTCAAGTGCGTAGACCCAAAATTATCGGAGGAGTTTGGTAGAGTTCTCAAAGGTCAAATCGTTGAACTTTGACCCCTTAATCGGCAAATTTCTGGCCCAAAATTGATCACATCGATTTTCCCAAATCTCAGTACCTTGTATATCAAATTTCGAGTCTGTAGACTAAAAATTGAGTTATTGCGTAGGGAAATGTACACACACAGATGCACAGACACACAGACAGACACTTTCACTTTTATAGATATATAGATAGATAGATAGATAAAACCATGGACACTCTATTCTGAAAAAGAACGGATGACTTCACAAGGTATAATAGTACATTTATTTTTATTCCTTGTTATTTCAAGATTTTCGCCATGTCTTTAAAAACCATTTTTATTTAAGGTAGGTAGGCGACCATTTTAGCTGTGACAAGGTAAAAAGTGCTTTACCCAGTGAGGTTAACCTTTGTCACGAAATGTTTTAGGAACGGTAGTAGATTGTGACACACAAACCGGTAAATAGCGTGACAGTCCCACGGTTTCATAAATGTTTTGAAACGGCACAAGACTGTAACAAGAGCATATGAGAATATGAGGATTAGTTGGTTAGACGTATTTTAGCAAGAGCTTGAGACGGAAGGCATGCCTGGGATTTGGGTGTGGCTGGTTTCTTCATTTTCTGACGTCTTCATCTTCGAGTCCCTGTGCTCGAATCGTCTTCAGGCACCATTTCGACATTGTGTATTGAACTTTTGGACTTAACTGCTATTTCAAAGTTAAACATGAAAAACCAACGAAAATGAAAATACTATTTAAACATAAACCTAACAGACCAGCGGAAATACTATTTTAAACTTAAACGTGACAGACCAACATACAGACTCACCTACGGTCCGATCGACCGATCCTTCCATAAAGATGCGTGGACGAACATGAATAGAAGTGAGTTACCAAAGTAGCGTAGTTGCGCGTTTTCACAGTTCTAAAAAAAAAAATCCCCGTGGGGTGGGACGCGTTCTAAAATGATCAAAGAGCTATTCATTGAAGGGGAATGGACCAAATGTGTATCGATTTTTCTTAATATCTTTTCGATCGGTAATGTTTCGTTCATTTTCACCGGCTACAAAGTGTCCCCGTGCGCTGATAGCATCATTTCTGTCTACCGAGCGGCGTCT